>NC_081552.1:85929598-86018783 GCF_963082655.1 Stomoxys calcitrans | reverse complement strand
GAAATATCCATTTCCGACCCTATAAAGTATATATATTCTTGATCAGCGTGAAAATCTAAGACGATCTAGACATGTCCGTCCGTCTGTCCGTCTGTCCGTCTGTCTGTTGAAATCACGCTACAGCCTTTAAAAATAGAGATATTGAGCTGAAATTTTGCACAGATTCTTTTTTTGTCCATAAGCAGGTTAAGTTCGAAGATGGGCTATATCGGACTATATCTTGATATAGCCCCCATATAGACCGATCCGCCGATTTGGGGTCTTAGGCCCATAAAAGCCACATTTATTATCCGATTTTGCTGAAATTTGAGACGGTGAGTTGTGTTAGGCCCCTCGACATCTTTCGTCAATTTGGCTCAGATCGGTCCAGATTTGGATATAGCTGCCATATAGACCGATCCTCAGATTTAGGGTTTTAGGCCCATAAAAGCCACATTTTATAACCGATTTGAATGAAAATTGACACAGTGAGTTGTGTTAGGCCCTTCAACATTCTTCGTCAATTTGGCCCAGATCGGTCCAGATTTGGATATAGCTGCCATATAGACCGATCCTCCAATTTATGGTCTTAGGGCCATAAAAGCCACATTTATAATCCGATTTCGCTGAAATTTGGGACAGTAAGTTGCGTTGAGCCCTTCGATATCCTTCGTCAATTTGGCTCAGATCGGTACAAATTTGGATATAGCTGCCATATACACCGATCCTCCGATTTATGGTCTTAGGCCCATAAAAGCCACATTTATTATCCGATTTTGCTGAAATTTGGGACAGTGAGTTGCGTTGAGCCCTTCAACATCCTTCGTCAATTTGGCACAGATCGGTCCAAATTTGGATATAGCTGCCATATAGACCGATCCTCCGATTTATCGTCTTAGGCCCATAAAAGCCACATTTATTATCCGATTTTGCTGAAATTTAGGACAGTGAGTTGCCTTAGGCCCTTCGACATCTTTCTTCTATTTGGCCCTGATCGGTTCAGATTTTTATATAGCTGCCATATAGACCGATCTCTCGATTTAAGGTTTTGGGCCCATAAAAAGCGCATTTATTATCCGATGTCGCCGAAATTTGGGACAATGACTTGTGTTGGGCCCTTCGATATTTGTCTTCAATTTGGATCAGATCGGTCCAGATTTGGATATAGCTGCCATATAGACCGATCCTCAGATTTAGGGTCTTAGGCCCATAAAAGCCACATTTTATAACCGATTTGAATGAAAATTGACACAGTGAGTTGTGTTAGGCCCTTCAACATTCTTCGTCAATTTGGCTCAGATCGGTCCAGATTTGGATATAGCTGCCATATAGACCGATCCTCCAATTTATGGTCTTAGGGCCATAAAAGCCACATTTATAATCCGATTTCGCTAAAATTTGGGACAGTAAGTTGCGTTGAGCCCTTCGATATCCTTCGTCAATTTGGCTCAGATCGGTGCAAATTTGGATATAGCTGCCATATACACCGATCCTCCGATTTATGGTCTTAGGCCCATAAAAGCCACATTTATTATCCGATTTTGCTAAAATTGCGGAGAGTGAGTTGCGTTGAGTCCTTTGACATCCTTCGTCAATTTGGCCCAGATCGGTCCAAATTTGGATATAGCTGCCATATACACCGATCCTCCGATTTATGGTCTTAGGCCCATAAAAGCCACATTTATTATCCGATTTTGCTGAAATTTGGGACAGTGAGTTGCGTTGAGCCCTTCAACATCCATCGTCAATTTGGCACAGATCGGTCCAAATTTGGATATAGCTGCCATATAGACCGATCCTCCGATTTATCGTCTTAGGCCCATAAAAGCCACATTTATTATCCGATTTTGCTGAAATTTAGGACAGTGAGTTGCCTTAGGCCCTTCGACATCTTTCTTCTATTTGGCCCTGATCGGTTCAGATTTTTATATAGCTGCCATATAGACCGATCTCTCGATTTAAGGTTTTGGGCCCATAAAAAGCGCATTTATTGTCCGATGTCGCCGAAATTTGGGACAATGACTTGTGTTGGGCCCTTCGATATTTGTCTTCAATTTGGATCAGATCGGTCCAGATTTGGATATAGCTGCCATATAGACCGATCTCTCGGTTGAACAATGACTTGTACTTATAAGCATTTGGTCTAAATCGGATGATATCTATAGAGCTGCTATGTGGCATAAGGTATGCATTTTTCACTGGATTTTGACGAAATGTGGTTCACATATATACCCGAGGTGGTGGGTATCCAAAGTTCGGCCCGGCCGAACTTAACGCCTTCTTACTTGTTTGAGGTTAGGATTTTCATGCATTAGTATTTGACAGATCACGTGGGATTTCAGACATGGTGTCAAAGAGAAAGATGCTCAGTATGCTTTGACATTTCATCATGAATAGACTTACTAACGAGCAACGCTTGCAAATCATTTTCAGTGAATGGGCCCTAGAAAAGTTGGCAGAAAATCCGCTTTTTTATCGACAAATTTTGTTCAGCGATGAGGCTCATTTCTGGTTGAATGGCTACGTAAATAAGCAAAATTGCCGCATTTGGAGTGAAGAGCAACCAGAAGCCGTTCAAGAACTGCCCATGCATCCCGAAAAATGCACTGTTTGGTGTGGTTTGTACGCTGGTGGAATCATTGGACCGTATTTTTTCAAAGATGCTGTTGGACGCAACGTTACGGTGAATGAACACATTTCGAACCGAACACTGATTTTGGTAATAAAATTCAATGATTTGCAAGCGTTGCTCGTTAGTAAGTCTATTCATGATGAAATGTCAAAGCATACTGAGCATCTTTCTCTTTGACACCATGTCTGAAATCCCACGTGATCTGTCAAATACTAATGCATGAAAATCCTAACCTCAAAAAAATCACCCTTTATATATTCAAGGCCAACTCACTGAGTGGCCCCCCATCCCCCAAAACACCCCCCAAGCCGGTCATGTTTGCCGACTATGGAAATATGGGGCTCCAATTAAAGGTTTTTGGGAGTACACCACGTATCTGATATAAATATTAGGGACAAACTGTCAAGGGAACGTCCCGCCATCATTACAACCCTCAAATATGATGTGGTTGCTCACCAAGACAATTTGGGTCTCCAAGACAGTGGAGCTCGATATTGACAGTTTTTGGGCCCATACCCCAAACCAAACCTGGCTTTTGCAATAAGGGGTTTAAATGAATGGTATTTGAGATTAGAAAACGAATTTGATATCCAATTTTGAGGCCAATGGCAATATTGTAATCAACTAATGATATATAGATATATGAAAATATATGGTTAAATTAAAGGTGTAAGGTTGTGGACTGCGAATCTGATATTTTCAATCTGCTCATATATATAGACCATCTCAGCCCAAAATAGTCGATCAATCATAATGACCTAACAGGACACTGTGGAATTTAATTAATGTGTGGCGACACACATAGTATTATGACGTTCAGCGCGATAGGAGGTGTTGCAAACCTTTACGTTAAGATTGCAACCATTTTTAGCTCATCGATATAAAGACCAAACGGCAACACTTTTTAGTTCAAAAGTTTTACATGGTTTAATAATAAGAACTATCGCCACCGCATCAAATATATAGACTGGCAAATTAGTTCTTTACTTAAGAAAATCGTCTAATATGGCAATTTGGTTTGACTTAAAAGGACTAAATGATGACTATTTAATAAACAGTCATATGGTCATTTATAGACAACTATCAAATGATGATCAATGTAATAGGCGATAACCCACTCCAAACGAGAAATAGCACTAATATTAAAGTTAGCGCCATATACTGGCTGTTTTGGATTGAATTTTGTTGATCTAATTGAAAACAGCCAGTAAATGGCGCTAATTTGGAAAAGCAAACATAAGCAGAAAGAGGGCAGAGTGGTCAAAACTGATCATACAGCACTTTTCTTCGTTATGACTTCATTGCGGTTGTTTGCGGTATTAAAGGGTGATTTTTTTGAGGTTAGGATTTTCATGCATTAGTATTTGACAGATCACGTGGGATTTCAGACATGGTGTCAAAGAGAAAGATGCTCAGTATGCTTTGACATTTCATCATGAATAGACTTACTAACGAGCAACGCTTGCAAATCATTGAATTTTATTACCAAAATCAGTGTTCGGTTCGAAATGTGTTCATTCACCGTAACGTTGCGTCCAACAGCATCTTTGAAAAAATACGGTCCAATGATTCCACCAGCGTACAAACCACACCAAACAGTGCATTTTTCGGGATGCATGGGCAGTTCCTGAACGGCTTCTGGTTGCTCTTCACTCCAAATGCGGCAATTTTGCTTATTTACGTAGCCATTCAACCAGAAATGAGCCTCATCGCTGAACGGTGAATGAACACATTTCGAACCGAACACTGATTTTGGTAATAAAATTTATTGATTTGCAAGCGTTGCTCGTTAGTAAGTCTATTCATGATGAAATGTCAAAGCATACTGAGCATCTTTCTCTTTGACACCATGTCTGAAATCCCACGTGATCTGTCAAATACTAATGCATGAAAATCTTAACCTCAAAAAAATCACCCTTTATTTTTTAACTTTCCCACTCTAAGACGGGCCTTAAAAATAATTTTCAAAAACTCCAGATCTCGGAGATGGGTAGTGCTAGTGAAGCGAAATTTTGTTGGCACACATACATTAATCTAAAATCAAAAAGTTGCTATCAAAATTTGTGATTAGGTGTCTAGGAGGGGTGCCCACCCCAAAACCAGCCAGACGGATTTATAGACCAATCACTACAATATGGGTATAAAATTAAAGGTATTTAAGAGAAGAAAGCAAATCCGATATCCCCACCCCCAAAAAACCCCTCAAATCGGACATATTTACCGGCAGTATGGATTTTAAATGAAAGGTCTTTGGGAGTAGAGCACGAAATTGACATCCACTTTTGAGACCAAGTCTCTGGGTCTTAGAGATGAAATTAGGCAGAAATTTCCAAATTAAGAGTACTTTTCTCCAACATAGCATTATCGGGCGCAGCAGAGTGAGCGGGGCTCAGCTAGTTGTATATATAAAAAGCAATTTGTGTTCGTTTGTCGGTTTGTTTGTTTGTGTTTTCCTTATAGACTCAAAGACTGCTGAACCGATTTTCTTGAATTTTTCACGGATGGTGCATAATGATCCCGTGGTTATAATAGGGTACTACAATATGAAGGGTCCACCCCCTCACCTTTACCCAAATTATCAGAAACGCCAGATCTCGGAGATAGGTGGTGCGATTTAAACGAAGTTTTGTGTGCTCTCTTATAGTAACCTACAAACAAAAATTTGGTATCCAAATTTCGGATGGGGTAACTTGGTGGGCTCCCCACCCCAAAAACCTACCAAATATATATATATATATAGACCGATCACGACAATATGGGACTCAAATGAAAAGTAATTAAGATTATAAAACGTATATGATATCCAACTGTCGGACCAAGTGTTTTGGTGGACCACCCCAACCCATAAAACACCCCAAAATAAGACATATTTACTGACCATGGCAATATGGGGCTTAAATGAAAAGAATTTATGTGTAGAATACGAATCTGATTTACAAATGTGGAACCAATTGTTGAGGAAGCCGCCCCTCCCCAAAAACGAAAATTTTACGACCATAGCAATATGAGGCTTAACGGAAAGGTCTTTGGGAGTAAAGCACGAATCTGATATCAATATTCGGGAAAACGTGTCTATGGGGTCACCCTACCCCCATAAAACCACCCATAAAGGAAGTATTTGCTGACCAGTGCAATATGAGGCTCAAATGAGAGGTATTTAAGAGTATACTATTAGGAATCTGATATGTGTTTTCAGGGCTAAGTCACTGAGTGGTCACCCCATCCCCAATCCTGTAATTTTGGCTGACTCTGGCAATATGAAGCTCAAATCAAAGGTATTTGGTAGTAGACCACGAATCTGGTATTAACATCTGAGACTAACTAACTAGGGGACGTCCCACCCGAATTACAACTCCGAAATAGGACGTATTTGCTCACCAAGACAATTTGGGACTTGTGGATGGGGGACCAGTGGATTGGGGACCACCCCACTCCCTAAAACACCCCTAAATCGGCCATATTTACCGACCATGTCCATCATCAGAGCATATTGCTGATAGTTTTTTCAGGACCAAATGTCTGGTGGACCACGTCACCCCCCAAAACACCCCTTAATCGGACAAACGTATTTACCAATCATGACAATATTTGGCTCCCACTACTAGAGTCCCCATGAAAATATCGGGCTCAAAAAAAAATATTTAAGAATGGAGGACATCTAATATCCAAACTTAAATGACCCTAAAACAAGCCTCCCGATATAAAACAAGTAAAAAGGAGTTAAATTCGGTTGTGCCGAATTTTAGATACCACCTCGGGTACATATGTTAACCACCTTTCGTCAAAATCCGGTGAAAAATGCATACCTTATGCCCCATATCAGCTATATCGAAATATGTTCCGATTTGGACCAAATACTAATAAGTATAAGTCATTGTTCAATTAGCTTTATCTTAAAATAAAATGATTTGAACCATATACGACACGGATGTCGAAAAACCTAACATAAGTCTTTGTGTGAAATTTCAGTCAAATTAAATTATAAATGCGCCTTTTTTGTGGCCAAAACCTTAAATTGAGAGATCGGTCTATATGGCAGCTATGTTCAAATCTAAACCGATCTGGACCAAGTTGAAGAAGGATGTCGAAGGGTCTAACACAACTCACTATCCCAAATTTTGGCAAAATCGGACAATAAATGCGCCTTTTATGGGCGCAAGACCTCAAATCGAGAGATCGGTCTACGTGGCAGCTATATCTAAATCTGGACCGATCTGCGCCCGATTGAGGAAGGATGTCGAAGGGCCTTACAAAACTCACTGTTCAAAATTTCAGAAAAAATCGGAAAATAAATGTGGCTTTTATTGGCCTAAGACCCTAAATCGGCGGATCAGTCTATATGGGGGCTATATGAAAGTATTGTCTGATATAGCCTATCTTCGAACTTAACCTGCTGTAGCATGATTTCAACAGACAGACGGACGGACATGGCTAGATCGTCTTAGATTTTTACGCAGATCAAGAATATACATACTTTACACGGTCGGAAATGGATCTTTCGATATGTTGCAAACGGAATGACAAAATGAATATGCCCCCATCTTTCGGTGGTGGGTATAAAAATTATATAGCCTTTGTTTCCTTCCAGACCAACCTACACAATCAGTGGAAATTTAAAGGTAATCGGTTCAGCCATTTTTGGGTCTATACGGAACAAACGAACAAACAAACAGACAAACATACAAACAATCAAACAAACAAATACAAATTGAATTTTATATAAGAGTAGCTGACGCGGGTCCGCTCCGCTGCGCCTTCTTTTACTTTATATGGAACAAAAGTTTCCTTGGAATATTTATTTTCGACAATTAAAGATCTTTTAGTGAAATACCATGCTACGAAAATAGTATATCGCTTGACTAACAGTTTAGCAATATAAGTGCCTTTATCTGAATCCCATATGATCTTTATTGGTCTACGAATTTAGGTTTGGATGTAAGGTGTACTCCATTCTTTGAGCCACATATTGCCATGGTCGAACAATTTTTTCCCTTTGGGGATGTTTTGGGAAATGGGTGAGGCCCTGAATATATGGTCCTACATTTGAATATCAAATTCGTATTCTACTCCCAAATACCTTTACTTGCGCCCCATATTGCGATGGTCACTAAAAAATGTCTGTTTGTGGGGTATTTTGGATAACAATTCTTGCGAAAAAGGGTATCAATTCTTTCTCTACCCCCAATACCTTTCATTTAAGCTCCACATTTACATGGTGGGTAAATATGCCCGATTTAGGAGTGTTTTGGGGATTGGGGTGGTCCCCCAAACACTAAGCCCAGAATATATATGGGCAACGTACTCTCAAATTGTCTTGGTGAGCAAATACGTCCTATTTGGCGGTTGTAATGATGGTGGGAAGTCCCCTAGACAGTAGGCCCCTAATGTTGATATCAGATACGTGGCCTACTCCCACATACCTTTAATTTGAGCCCCATATTTCCATAGTCGGCAAACATGACCTGCTTGGGGGGTTTTTTGGGGGACGGGCGGCCACTCAGTGATTTGGCCTTGAAGATATATATCGGATTCAGGTTCCACTTTAAAAACCCTCTTATTTGAGCTTCATATTGCAATAGTGAGAAAATCTTGTACTTACTATTTGGGTGGTGTTGTGGGGTGGAGTGGCCCCATAGATACTTTTCCGAATATTGATATATCAAATTCGTGCTTTACTCCCAATGACCTTCCATTTGAGCCCCATATTGCTACGGTCGTAAATTTGTCCCCTTTGGGGGATGTTTTTGATGGGAGGCGGCCCCCCAAACACTTGGTCCCATATTTGGATACCAGATTCGTATCCTAAATTCAAATATCTTTTATTTGAGCCCCATATTCCCATGGTCAGCAAATTAGTCCAGTGTGGGGGGTGTTTTGGGGAAGGGGTGGACCCCCAGAAACGTGGTCTCACATTTGGATATCAGATTCGTATTCTACTCGCAAATACCTTTCATTTAAGTCCTATATTGCCATTGTCAGTAAATATGTCCGATTTAGGGGTGTTATGGGGCTTGGGGTGGTCCCCCAAACACTTGGTCCGACAATTGGATATCAGATACGTTTTCTTATTGTCGTGATTGCCCTAAATGTATGTTTTGTAGGTTTTAGGGTGGTGCAGCCCCCCTAGGTACCCCTGTAGTACCCTTTTTTCACCACGGGGTCATTATGTACCAACTGTGAAAATTTCAAATAAATCGGTTCAGCCGTTTCTGAGTCTATAAGGAACAAGCAAACAAACAAACATAAATTGATTTTTATATATTGTACAATATAAGATAAAGTTTCTGACTATCTCAAAGTTGTGGTCCATTTTCTATATCTGCTCGGTTGTACAAGGTGTTTTGGGAGTTGAAACCATCCACTTCGTCTTATCTCCATTTACTGTCAGACCCATTTTCACTGACCCTCTTTCGATTCTTTCAAAGGCTGCAGTTACTAGTTTCGGTGACCGACCTATGATGTCGATGCCGTCGGCATAGGTGAAAAGCATGTGTTCTCTTGTGATTAGTGTGCCATATCTATTCACATCTGCATCACGTATCATCTTCTCCAGCAGGATATCAAAGAGATCACACGATTGGCTGGCTCCTTGTCTGAATCCTCGTTTGGTATTAAATGGTTCGGAGAGACACTTTCCTATTCTTACTGAGGAACGCGTATCTGCAGGTGTCATCATTTCAGAGTCTAATTCCTTTTGCAGCGATACCAATCTCAGACATGGCTTGAAATACCTTTGAACGTAAAGGAGTATCGAAGGCGGCTTTTTAGTCAACAAAGAGATAATTGGTGTTGATTTGTCCTTCTCGGGTTTTTTCTAGGTTTTGGCGCAGTGTGAATATACGGTCCAGGGTGGATTTACCAGGTCTAAAACGGCATTGATAGGGCCCAATTATCTCATTGACTTTAGGTTTTAATCATTCACACAGTACGCTCGAGAGCATCTTGTATGCGATGGGGAGGAGACTCATTCCTCTGTAGTTGGCACAATCCGTCTTGTCTCCTTTCTTGTGTACGGGACATACTATGTTGAGGTTCCAATCATCGGGTATGCGTTCTTGTAGCCAGACTGCGCAGATAAGCTGATGCATACGCATTATCAGCGTGTCGCCTCCGGTCTCAAATAGTTCAGTGGGTAACCCGTCGGTTCCTGTGCCTTGTGGTTTTTTAGTCGGGTCAGTGCTACTTAGACCTCATTCTGACTAGGAGGTAAAGATTTTATACCATCAGTATTGATTGGTTCTGCGGTATCATCTTAGCCGACAACGTTGCAAACTAGCAGTTGGGTAAAACGTTCTTTCCATATCCTCAGCATGTTATCTGTGTCAGTTGCCTGATTTCTTTCTTGGTCTCTGCAGGTGGATGTGCCTGCACCAAAGCCATCGGTTTGATGTTTAATACTTTGATAAAATTTCCAGACTTCATTCTGAATCCTGTACACCTCAGTTTGCTCACACTCACGTCTTTCGATTTCCTTTTTATACCCTCCACCATAAGATGGGGGTATACTAATTTCGTCATTCTGTTTGTAACTACTCGAAATATTCGTCTGAGACCCCATAAAGTATATATATTCTTTATCGTCGCGACATTTTATGTCGATCTAGCCATGTCCGTCCGTCCGTCCGCCCGTCCGTCTGTCTGTCGAAAGCACGCTAACTTCCGAAGGAGTAAAGCTAGCCGCTTGAAATTTTGCACAAATACTTCTTATTAGTGTAGGTCGGTTGGTATTGTAAATGAGCCATATCGGTCCATCTTTTGATATAGCTGCTATATAAACCGATCTTGGGTCTTGACTTCTTGAGCCTTTATAGTGCGCAGTTCTTATCCGATTGGAATGAAATTTTGCACGACGTGTTTTGTTATGATATCCAGCAACTGTGCCGGGTATGGTTTAAATCGGTTCATAACCAGATATAGCTACCATATAAACCGATCTTGGGTCTTGACTTCTTAAGCCTCTAGAGAGCGCAATTCTCATCCGATGTGGCACAAATTTTGTACACACGCTCCTTCCATGGCATGCTACTCCGTCCTTATTCATTATACTTTGTTTGCTTAAAGCCAAATACTGCGCAAAGAGCTCGACAGATGCGACCATGGTGGAGGATATATAAGAATCGGCCCGGCCGAACTTAGCACGCTCTTACTTGTTTTATTTTATCTCTAATAAATTAAGAAGACAGGAGGAAGATATAATGCAAGTTGTAGCCATATACGACAATAGTTGGATGCAATTTTTGCGGAATATCTTTTCCACCAATTCGGATTTTCGATCGATTTTAATGAAGTTCGGTGGAGAAATAAGCAATATCATTTAAGCAGTACCTATATTGCTCGTCAGAAAAATTCTTAAAATTTATTTTTTTTTTAATTCTTTAACATTTATAGTTGTTTAATTTTTTCAATTTGTTTGCGTAAAATTTTATAAAAATAAAAGTCATTTAAAACTAATTAAAAGACACAAACAATAACAAAATTCATCAAAATTCTGAAGCTGATCTCAACCAAAAAAAAAAAATTCCAAAAAAAAAGATAATATCTTGTCTACGTCCCTGTTGGGAGATATATCTAAATCTGAGCCAATTTCTACGAAATTCTCTAATAATGTCGAGACCTATAAGAGAATCACTCGAGCAAAATTTCGTAAGAATCGGTTTACAAGAAAATGCTTGTGCCAAATTTGAAGATGATCGCATGAAAATTGTGACGTGCACTTTGTACACCAATTAACATGGACAAACGGACTGACAGACATGCGGACATAGTTAGGTTCGGTAAGTTTGGTTGAAAAGAGGGTGCAGATATTAATCCGCCCCATGCCACTATTGACATAAACCTAAACCAGTAATCGGCTTGCTGTGCGCTCTACACATGCTATCACTTGCAGCACCGAATTTACATAAGTGAGCTCGTATTCCTATGTGTCCCGTTATGATACCAATAGCTATACGGGCCTCCTTCTTGCTTCCTTTCAGTAATACCCTCGTCTTCCCACGATCTGGATCCTCCATAGGATTTTCGCAGTCCTACCGACGTTTCGCTGTTCAACAATGTTACATGCGCATTCGTCGACCACTCCCTTAACTCGGACTGCGTCGACCCGAAAGGTTTCGGGTTATTGAAGGCAGTTCTCTGGCCTTCACCGCCAAATCGTCTGCCCTTTCATTTCCCCTTACTCCGTTATGGCCACGCACCCAAACGATGCGGATTTTCCCATCTTCAGAAAAGGCGTTAATCTCCTTCTTACACTGCAAGACTGTTCGTGACCTTACCGTCCTGGTTGTTATTGCCCTTATGGCAATTTTACTGTCGGTAAGGATGTTCACACTCGATGCCTTCACGTTAGCACCACACCACTTCACGCATTCCGTGATTTCCCGGATTTTTCGCCTGGGTTTTCAATGTACACCCCCAGGCCCACACTGTCCTATTGCTTTGATCCATCCGTGTAACATGATCTTCCAGATGACAATACTAGGTTTCCGTCAATCCAAGACTGAGCCGGTGGCGGCAGTGCGTCGCACAAGACTTCAAGGTTCATCTCAGGTATCCGATCGGAAACCTCTCCCCTTCCTTCCAGGTTTCCTATCGTCGCCTCGATTATACAGCAATGGTATGAGCTGCTCCCATCCTCAATCCATTCTCCCATCATCTTAAGTCTCATAGCCGTAGAGGCTGCCTCACACTTAATCTGTATGTCAATGGGTCTTTTCCTATCCCAGTATTCCGAATCTTTAAGTCGTTGATGGGTCCGTCGTCGGGTTCCTGTTTGTTAGGCTGTGTTGGGACTCTCGCCACTGCACTGCCTGATATATTAGTATAAGGATCATTGCTTCTCCTAGTCTTTCCAATATTGAAAGATGCCGTGATTGTCTCGTTGGCGGCCCCCTGTTTGCTGGGCGGTGTTGAGTCACCTGCCATTGCATGGCCTGCCGTCGCAGAATGAAAATTGCTGCATATCCTTGTATTCCCAATCTTGAAAAAGACAGCTTTGCTCCCGTAGTGCGCCATGCCTTTAGTCTAAGCCAAACTTGTCACGGAGACTTGATCAATGCCAACCACAAAGAGAGTTCCTTCCTCCTTCTCCTCCCTGCGGAAGATCTCCCACTTCTCTGCGACCAAACCTTGGTTTTGCTTGCCCAAGAACCCCAACATGCGTTCCGTCGCAAATTTACTGCCCAATCCGTTGATGAAGACCGTAGCTTTTGTGAGCTGGGGGATATCCACCTTTCTCACAAGGTCGAGCTTTGCGCCCTCCCAGGGAGCGTGAAAACCTCTGACGAGCTGTTTCACGGTATCAATACATTCCGCCGTCGCAAAACGCAGCGTAAAGATGGCCCCTCTAAACGCGCAGCTCTTCATTTGTATGGGTGCACCCTCTACAGAGTTCCACACATGTTCAAAAAACCGATCGTTAAGCAGATCCTCCACTTGGGACCGATGATCTGGTGGAATCCTACCGGATGCACAGCCGATATTGATGACTGCATAAGTCAGCTCATCTCTGTTGTGCTCCCTTGCCACTCTGGCGTAAGAGGGCGGCTCCTTACCATTCTCAGCGACCATCTTCCCCTTCCGTGATGGCTGTGGCCTTTTGGAAGTCACAGTCCTCCATGAAGACTCAGGGGCCGTGCGTGCTTTCTTCGTTCCTGTTCCAACTTTGTCCACCCCCGCAGGACACAGTCTGGAGTCTCCATTGTGGGATGGCTGGCTTGGTTTTCCCAGAGTACTTGATAGCGGGGAGTTCTTTTTCTTCTTCAGTATTTTAGCAGTGTTATGCTCTTCGGGAGATCTGATTCTTTTTCCAGCTTCCGTAGAAGTGCTTGGAATGTCAGATCTATCCCTTCCAGCATCCTGCACTTTTGCCCGATTACGCTGCCGGTACATACTCCTCTGTCTCCTTCGTCGTATACCGGATCGCTTTCTCGGTCTGCTTGTGAGCTTATCAAAGCCATCGCTCACTTCTGCTGTCATCCCGATGCCCTCATCTTTCGATTCGGCTGCGATGACTGTTTCATTGACAGAATCGCTGTCTGAATCCGAGTCAGAAACTCCACCTTTACTTAAAGGCTGAGGACGAACTGTGCATCCCTCTGGTTTATCCGTCTCTTCCTAATTTATTAGTCTGACGACTAGTAGTGCGCTTGAAGCATTACTATCGACTACAGGTGCCAAGGCACCCACACCTATAGGAGGACAACATGATGCGGTCTGACGGCACCATCGCTGATGTTGAGTCTTTAGAGTCCATTTCTAGCCTACTCCAAAAGGCTTTAAAATTTTTTCATAATAGGTAGTACCTATTCCGAGACACGAATATATATTTATTTTTTCTTTGAGGAGCGAAATAAAAAACACGTCCGCTTCACACAACGGCTACAAAATAAGAAATACAAAGCGGGCATAGTTAAATCAAATCAAAAAGTGGTTCTGAGTCGATCGGTATACTTATCAATGGGTCTATCTCTCTTCCTTTTGGGTGTTACAAACAAAATGATTGAAAATATTTTCAATTAAAAAACTTGCATATCCACATTAAATAATGAATGAAAATTCTTTAAATTTTCCTGGAACGCGAATTTAAGGTTTATGCTTGGGTCCATGATCACTCCTAAGAAACAAAACACTGAGGAACTTTTTCTTAAAATTTGAGGATTTCAGATCTGTGTTTATATAAATTTGCCAAAATGACGGACTTATAGATCTTTAAAATAATCTTCCACGTATATTTTATATGATGCTTAAATAAAAAAGAAAGAGTAGTGTGGGGGATGGGTCTAGCTACTGACATATATCAACAGTAACTAATATAATGTTATTACAGTTAATTTATGATTTATATGTATTGGAGAAGTAACTCCACTAGAAAAACATTTATCTCGAATATGTTAAAATTAGATCAATGTTGAAGAAACTATTAGAAGAATCGATCAGATCTACGTCTGAAGATTTACTTATCTATTCCAAAGACAGATTGTATGGGAGTTTTATCTTATATAGAAAGTAATAAGCATTATTTCATGTGGATAGACTTCGAAAAAGAGGAGGTCATAGCAGTGCTAAATTGATAGGACAAGAAATGATATTTATTAGGACAAAGATCATATTTGAAATCAGCCAAAAACCAAATTCAATTAAAAAAGATTGAAAAAATCTAGGGATAAGAAGTCGAAGCACCGTAGCGTGAAACAGGGAGTTCCCCAAGGTGGTGTGATATCTCCGCCACGGTTTAATCTCTACCAATCCTCCATTCCATTCCCTCCAGACTGCATAGAGATCGTATCATATGCGGACGATTGTACGATCATGGCATCAGGCCCCCCACCAATTGATGACATCTGCGATAGGTTGAACGTCTACCTCAACGAACTCATATTTCGTTGCAAGAAATCTGAAGATTTCCGCCACCAAATCTTCAACCGCATTGTTCACTACAAATACGCGTGAGGTGAATAATGAGCTGACTGTGATGGTCGATGGAAAAATGATTCCGACCATGAAGTGGCCTAAAATACTTGGCGTCGCATTTGACAGCTCTTACACATTCTCCCCACATGCCAGAGCAATCTGCGATAAAGTCAAAAGTAGAAACAAGGTCCTCACGTCACTTGCTGGCAGCACTTGGGGTGCAGACAAAGAAACCTTTTTAACCACGTACAAAGCAATTGGCCTGTCTGTGGTAAGTTATGCAGCACCAGTGTGGTCTCGTCAACTTTGGGACACGCAGTGGAACAATTTTCAGATCTGTCAGAATGCCGCCCTCCGAACTGCGACGGGCTGTCTCCTCAGTTCTTATGTTGACCACCTCCATCAGGAGACAAAGATCCTGCCAGTGCGAAGACATAACTCCCTGTTGTCTAAGCAATACCTTTTCGGCTGTTATCGCAGAGACCATCCAAATCATCATTTTGTGGATAGATATCCACTGCCCAGAAGCCTTAAGGTAGATCTACATTATCTAGAGCGTGAGGTTCAGCGCTGCAGGAGAGAACCTCTAGATCAAGCGGCATATCAAGCAGGTCTAAACAACATTCATGCAGACACGGTAGCAGATGCGGTAATTGTCTACCGGGTGAATGTAGTCCTTGGAGAACGACCGCCACCCATTGCACCTGAAGAAATCGACATCCCCCGGCAAACCAGATCAGTTCTGGTTCAATTATGTTCCGGCAGATGCAGCCGCCTCAATTCCTAATGAGCTAAGATTGATACCGACATGCAAGATGCATGTCCCGATTGTAACCAGGGACCGCACGATACGCGTTACTTGTTTAATTGCCCTTCCAGACCCACTCGACTCAGACCCAGATCCCTGTGGACGCACTCCATCTTAGTCGCAGACTTCCTGGGTCTTGACACTCAACAGAATCAAGCAGACGAAAGATAGAACACAATAAACTGCTACAACAACAACAGGGTATTATAAGATTGTGAATTTGCTTGCAACGCTAAGAAGGAGAAGAGCTAGACCCATTGATAAGTATACCGATCGGCTTAGAACCGCTTCCTTTTTCGATTTAGCTATGTTCGTCTGTCTGTCCATGTATTCTTGTGATCAAGGTACAGAAGTAACAAATATTAATACTAATATAATAAATCGATTAATCTTATAATCACTTTCTATATATTCTTTTCTACAAAAAAAAAAATACTAAAGAAGAATTATTAAAACAAAAGATATGAAAACTAATCTTATTCAATCTAATAAAATAGTTATTACAATTATTATAGAATTTATTGTCCGATTGTCATTAAATTTTGCACATGTCACTACTTTGGCTCAAAGATGAACGATACTGATTTTGAAAAAATCGGCTCATATTTACATATCACTCCCATATTTAGCTTTCATCCGATTTGGACTTTTAAGGATGTAGTAGGCACAATTTTGGTCCGATTTCTACAAAATTTATCGTGAGGTGTTTAATATATAGTCCCAATGCGAATGCAAAATTTTATAAAAATCGGTCTAGATTTATATATAGTTCCCATATATATCTTCATCTGATATGGCCTTTTAAGGCTGTAGAAGCCCAATTTTGGTACGATCTTTACATAATTTGGGTTGAGGGGCTTTATTTGATGTTCTAATACATGTGCAAAATTTCATATAAATTGGTTCAGATTTGTATATAGCTCCCATTTATATCTTTCATCCGATATGGCTCTTTTGGGCTGTAGAAGCCACAATTTTGGTCCTATCTTTAAAAATTGACTTGAGGTGCTTTATTTGAAGTTCAAATTGGTACGGAAAATTAGTCGGTTCAGATTTAGATATAGCTCCCATATATATCTTTCATCCGATATATAATTTTGACACTATAAAAGCAACAATTTTGGTCCGATCCTAAAAAAAATTTGAACGAAACGATTTATTTAACGTCCCAATTAGTGCGCAAAATTTCATTAAAATTGGTGATGATTTAGATATAGCTTCCATATATATATTTCATCTGATATGGACTTTTAGACCAGTAGAATCCACAATTTTGGTCAGATCTCTACAATATTCGGCGTGAGATATTATATTTGACGTCCAAGATTCAAATATTGCTTCCATATAGATCTTTTATCTTTTATTTTTGTTCTATCGTAAGAAAATTTTACAAGGTTCTATTTGAAAAATCAATAGGAATGCCAAATTGAATTCTGACTAAATTTGGAGATAAGTTCTATATATTAAAAGTAATGCTTAGACTAGGTGGTGTAGGGTATTATATAGTCGGCTCCGCCCGACTTTCGCCTTTCCTTACTGTTAATAAATTGGAAAAACATCCGGATTCAATTAATTTTGTAATTTAAATCGTTTTTATATTCAACTAGCTGACCTTTATATGGAACAAAAGTTTCCTTGGAATATTTATTTTCGACAATTGAAGATCTTTTAGTGAAGTACCATGCTACGATAATAGTATATCGCTTGACTAACAGTTTAACAATATAAGTGCCTTTATTTGTATCCATATGATCTTTATTGGTCTACGAATTTAAGTTTGGATGTAAGGTTTAATCCATTCTTAAAATACTTCATTTCAGCCCGATATTCTCTTGATGTCTGATTTAGTGGTGTTTTAAGGGGAGAGGTGGTCCCCAGATACTTGGCCCTGAGAAAATATCAGCATCGTGCTCCTCTCTCATTTACCATTTATTTAAACCCCATATTGCCATTGGCTTATGAGGAGTTTACAGGATGAGGCGTCCCCCAAACACATGGCCCCAAAATAGGTTATCAACTTCGTTTTCTTATCTCAAATACCTTTCATTTGAGCCAGATATTGGCATGGTCGAAAAATTTTTTTCCTTTGGGGGTGTTTTGGGAAAGGGATGATGCCCTAATTACATGGTCCTACATTTGGATATTAAATTCGTATTTTATTTCCAAATACCCTTATTTGAGCCCTATAGTGCGATGGTTATTAAAAAATTGCTGTTTGTGAGGTATTTTAGGTATCAATTCTTGCGAAAATGGGTATCAATTCTTGCTCTACCCTCCAATACCTTTCATTTGAGCTCCACATTGACATGGTGGGTAAATATGCCGGATTAAGGGGTATTTTGGCGATTAGGGTGGTCCCCCAAACACTAAGCCCGGAAAATATATCAGCAACGTGCTCTATTCTCATATATCTATATATTTTTTATTTGAACCCCATATTTTGGGAAAGGGGTTGGCCCCCAGAAAATTGGTCCCGAAAGTGGGTATCAATTCTTGCTCTACCCCCCAATACCTTTCATTTAAGCTCCACATTGACATAGTCGGTGTATATGGCCGATTTAGGGGTGTTTTGGGGATTGGGGGGGTCGCCCAAACACTAAACCCGTAAAATATATATCATTTATTTGAACTCCATATTGCCATTGCCCTCAAAATTGAATATCAAATTCGTTTTCTAATCACATTTAAACTCCTTACTGCTGAAGTCAGCAAATATGTCAGGTTTGGGGTATTGGCCCTAAAAACTATGAATATTAAGTTCCACTCTCTTTAAGACCCAAATTGTCTTGGTACGTCCTATTTGGCGGTGGTGGGATGTCCCCTAGACAGTTGGTCCCTAATGTAGATATCAGATATGTGGTCTACTCCCACATACCGTTAATTTGAGCCCCATATTTCCATAGTCGGCAAACATAACCGGTTTGGGGGATGCGCGGCCACTCAGTGAATTAGCCTTAAAAATATATATCGGATTCGTGTTCCACTTTAAAAACCCTCTTATTTGAGCCTCATATTGCAATAGTCAGAATGTACTTACTATTTGGGTGGTGTTGTGGGTGTGGGGCGGTCCCATAGACACTTTTCCCGAATATTGATATCAAATTCATGCTTTACTACCAAAGACCTTTCATTTGAGTCCCTATTGCCATGGTCGGTAAATATGTCCGATTTGGTGATGTTTCGGACAAAGTGTTAGGGGGAGCATCAGATACGTTTTCTTATCCTATATACCTTTCATTTGAATCCCATATTGTCGTGATTGGTCTTAATATTTGTTTGGTAGGTTTTAGGGTGGGGCAGCCCCCCTAGGTACCCCATCCGAAATTTGCATACCAAATTTTTATTTTTAGGGTTCTATATGAGAGCACAAAAAATTTCGCTTAAATCGCACCACCCATCTCAGAGATCTGGCGTTTCTGAAAATTAGGGTAAGGGGGATGATCCGCCCCCCAAAACACCCCCCGCCTTCAGATATCAAAAAATGTAGTACCCTATTTTCACCACAGGGTCATTATGCACCATCTGTGAAAATTTCAAGAAAATTGGTTTAGCCGTTTCTGACTCTATAAGGAACACACAAACATACAAACAAACATTTGTTTGTTACAAACAAACACAAATTGATTTTTATATATAAGATTTACCCAATAAATACACAAACGTTAGTTATTTACCCGGTAGAAACCCATCTCTAGTTATGTATGTGAATGCAAAGCCATAGGTGGGAGTATTAGTGGTGATAGTAAGAGAAATAAGTGGTGCGAGAGAAAGAGTATCATTATTTAGTTGAGGGTGATGTGCGCGGCACTACTTGGCATGTAGGTCAGAAAATTCCTTAGGGCTCGGCTATGGCGTGCGAGGCACTTGATTTTTATACCCTCCACCATAAGATGGGGGGTATACTAATTTCGTCATTCTGATTGTAACTACTCGAAATATTCGTCTGAGACCCTATAAAGTATATATATTCTTGATCGTCGTGAAATTTTATGTCGATCTAGCCATGTCCGTCCGTCTGTCCGTCCGTCCGTCCGTCCGTCCGTCCGTCTGTCTGTCGAAAGCACGCTAACTTCCGAAGGAGTAAAGCTAGCCGCTTGAAATTTTGCACAAATACTTCTAATTAGTGTAGGTCGGTTGGTATTGTAAATGGGCCATATCGGTCCATGTTTTGATATAGCTGCCATATAAACCGATCTAGGGTCTTGACTTCTTGAGCCTCTAGAGTGCGCAATTCTTATCCGATTGGAATGAAATTTTGCACGACGTGTTTCGTTGCTATATCCAACAACTGTGCAAAGTATGGTTCAAATCGGTTCATAACCTGATATAGCTGCCATATAAACCGATCTTGGGTTTTGACTTCTTGAGCCTCTAGAGTGCGCAATTCTTATCCGATTGGAATGAAATTTTGCACGACGTGTTTTGTTATGATATCCAACAAATGTGCCAAGTATGGTTCAAATCGGTCCATAACCTGATATAGCTGTCATATAAACCGATCTTGGGTCTTGACTTCTTGAGCCTCTAGAGTGCGCAATTCTTATCCGATTGAAATTAATTTTTGCACGACGTGTTTTGTTATGATATCCAAGAACTGTGCCGAGTATGGTTTAAATCGGTCCATAACCTGATATAGCTGCCATATAAACCGATCTTGGGTCTTGACTTCTTGAGCCTCTAGAGTGCGCAATTCTTATCCGATTGGAATGGAATTTTGTACGACGTGTTTCGTTTTGATACCCAACAACTGTACCACGTATGGTTCAAATCGGTTCATAACCTGATATAGCTGCCATATAAACCGATCTTGGGTCTTGACTTCTTGAGCCTCTAGAGGGCACAATTCTTATCCGATTTGAATGAATTTTTGCACGAAGTATTTCGTTATGACATCCATCAACTGTGCCAAGTATGGTTCAAATCGGTCCATTGCCTGATATAGCTGCCATATAAACCGATCTGGGATCTTGACTTCTCGATCCCTAGAGGTCGCAATTATTATCCGATATCCCTGAAATTTTGTACGACGGATTCTCTCATGACCATCAACAAACATGTTTATTATGGTCTGAATCTGTCTATAGCCCGATACAGCTCCCACATAAATCGTTCTCTTTATTTTACTTCTTAAGTCCCCAATGGGCGCAATTCTTATGCGAATTGGCTGACATTTTACACAGGTCTCCAACATATAATTTAATTGTGGTCCGAACCGGACCATATCTTGATATCGCTCTAATAGCAGAGCAAATCTTTTCTTATATCCTTTTTTAGCCTAAGAAGAGATAACGGGAAAAGAACTCGACAAATGCGATCCATGGTGGAGGGTATATAAGATTCGGCCCGGCCGAACTTAGCACGCTTTTACTTGTTTTTTTTTTTTTTTTTGTGGTTTGTATATGTTTTGCGAGGCTGTACAATAATACAAACAATTCTATAACTGCAGGTAATATGCAGTAGGTTGGTCTTTTAAAAGCGATTTTGTGGTGCATATTAAGGTCAACCGGCTGAATGGATTTTAATGAAATTGGCATTAATCGAAAGATACATTTTTGGAAAATATATATGAAAATAAATTTTCCGAAAATAGAATCTTTGAAAATGAGGAATTAATTTTCAATAAAAGAAGAAGAAGCCGAAGCACAGCAAATTTGATATTGCTGTTTACCTATGCATCAGTTATTTGTGTGAATGCAAAGTCATAGGTGGGAGCATTAGTGGCATGTGCGAGAGAAAGAATATGCTAAAAGAGGTCACTATTGTGATGGGGGTGTGTGGTGTTGTGATGCGTGTGGCACTATTCGGTTTTCTTTGGCATGAAGGTCAGTCAGTAGCTTAAGCTGTGACTATGAACAATGACATTTTCGATTTAATATTTTGGTAACGGCTTCATACAACTTTGGCACACATTAAAAGGAAAAGAGGGTGCAGTATTTTTGCTTACATTATGTGATGGGTCTGTTTCTTTGCTTTAAAGGAAAAGAGGGTGCAGTATTTTTGCTTACATTATGTGATGGGTCTGTTTCTTTGCTTGGACTTCGATTTACTTGTAATATTCAGATAGTTTAAAATGACCATATAATGAAAATAGTTTACTTTATATTTCAATATCAGAAGGGGATTGTGTGGGGGATTGTTCTGGCACTGAACAACCGGCGATCTGGTAGTATGGGGTCTCGAATGGAAGGTAAAATGAATCTGGCATAAATATATGTCGTCAAGTGTTTGTGAGTCATCCTTTTTCCTTAAACCACCTATTATGACAATGAGGGTTCTACAAGTAGAGTGGATTCAATATGGATTCAACTTTCAGAGAGTTTTACCTCAAAAGGCACCGCCTTACTATGACGCTATAGGGCTTAAATTCAAGTTAATTGATTGAAAGAACATGTTGCTTGAAAAGACATGTTGTCCATTTAACAAAAAACAAGTAAAAGCGTGCTTAGTTCGGCCGGGCTGAAACTTAGGAACCCACCACCATGGATTCCGCTAAAAGTTTATAAAAAATATATTAAGTTGAAGGGCATGATTTTATTCTACATACCAAGCTTCGGTCCAACCAGCAAAAATTAAAGCTTCTACCCTCTTAGAAAAAATGTGTGCTGAAAATAGCAAACACTGGCTGCTGAATATTTGCAGTAAATTTTCATGCAATTTCAGAGTAGCAGGCTTACTTCTGAAAAGTCTGTTGATTGCTGCAAATGACTGCTGCTTAATTATGAAAGGGATGTTAGAAGAAACAAGTAAAAGCGTGCTAAGTTCGGCCGGTCCGAAATTATATACCCTCCACCATGGATCGCATTTGTCGAGTTCTTTTCCCGGCATCTCTTCTTTGGCAAAAAAGAGTATAAGAAAAGATTTGCTCTGCTATTATAGCGATATCAAGATATGGTCCGGTTCGGACCACAATTAAATTATATGTTGGAGACCTGTGTAAAATGTCAGCCAATTCGAATAAAAATTGCGCCCATTGCGGCCTTAAGAAATAAAATAGAGAGAACGATTTATATGGGAGCTGTATCGGGCAATAGACCGATTCAGACCATAATAAACACGTTTGTTGATGGTCATGAGAGGATCCGTCGTACTAAATTTTAGGCATATCGGATAATAATTGCGACCTCTAGGGATCAAGAAGTCAAGATCCCAGATCGGTTTTTATGGCAGCTATATCAGGTTATGGACCGATTTGAACGTTATTTGACACAGTGGTTGAAAGTAAAATTAAAATACGTCTTGCAAAATTTCAGCCAAATCGGATAGGAATTGGGCCCACTAAAAACTCAAGAAGTTCCATCCCCAGATCTGCTTATATGACAGCTATATCAGGTTATGAACCGATTTGAACCATACTTGGCATAGTTGTTGAATGTCATAACGAAATACTTCGTGCAAAATTTCATTCCAATCGGATAAGAATTGCGCACTCTAGAGGCTCAAGAAGTCAAGACCCAAGATCGGTTTATATGGCAGCTATATCAGGTTATGGACCGATTTGAACCATACTTGGCACAGTTGTTGGATATCATAATAAAACACGTAGTGCAAAATTTCATTCCAATCGGATAAGAATTGCGCACTCTAGAGGCTCAAGAAGTCAAGACCCGTTATCGGTTTATATGGCAGCTATATCAAAACATGGACCGATATGGCCCGTTTGCAATACCAACTTACCTACACTAATAGGAAGTATTTGTGCAAAATTTCAAGCTTTACTCCTTCGGAAGTTAGCGTGCTTTCGACAGACAGACGGACGGACGGACAGACGGACGGACATGGCCAGATCGACATAAAATGTCGCGACGATCAAGAATATATATACTTTATGGGGTCTCAGACGAATATTTCGAGTAGTTACAAACAGAATGACGAAATTAGTATACCCCCCATCTTATGTTGGAGGGTATAAAAACGGAACACATATGTAAGGCCACCGTAGCGCAGAGGTTAGCATGTCCGCGTATGACGCTAAACGCCTGGGTTCGAATCCTGGCGAGACCATCAGAAAAAGTTTTCAACGGTGGTTTTTCACTCCTAATGCTGGCAACATTTGTGAGGTACTATGCCATGTAAAACTTCTCTCGAAAGAGGTGTCGCACTACGGCATGCCGTTCGGAC
Source organism: Stomoxys calcitrans (assembly GCF_963082655.1). NCBI lineage: Eukaryota > Metazoa > Arthropoda > Insecta > Diptera > Muscidae > Stomoxys > Stomoxys calcitrans. The sequence continues at coordinate 85,994,838 of NC_081552.1, read as the reverse complement.
TCGGCTCTAAAAAGGAGGCCCCTTATCATTGAGCTTAAAACTTGAATCGGACTGCACTCATTGATATGTGAGAAGTTTGCCCCAGTTCCTTAGTGGAATGTTCATGGGAAAAATTAGCATATGTAAATGTGTGTCGCATTGGATGTTTATAATCACCACTCAATATATATTTTCCATAATCGTTTTTCTTTAAATTTATATACAAAAGGCCATGCCATGTGCACATTAGTAAAGCAATAACAAAAAATGCGAGCTAGCTCAGCCACATTTTGAAATGTATACCAATGGATGGATCGGAAGCTTCTTTACAGTAATATTCCACAAATTAAAAACACATCCTCCAACAAAAATTCTAAAAAAAAAATAAAAAAAAAATTTCTAAAGTAATCAAAACAAGTAACAGGCAACCATAAAAAACAACAGATTTTATTAGTTGAAATAGCAGTAAGAAATGTTTGCTAATACGGCAGACATATGTTTGCTGAAACAGCAGTACTGTCTGCTTTCTTGAATTTTTTGAATAACAAATTTGGTTGAGTGTAGGAACCAAACAAAGATAATCGAGAGACCGGTTTATATGTAAGCTATATCAGGTTATAGACCTATTTGTACAGTAATTGGCACAGTTGTTGGAAGTCGTAACAGAACACCGCACACAAAATTTCAGCCAAATCGGAAAAAAATGTGGCTTCTACGAAGGTTGCTTATTATTTTTCAGGATTGGAGAACACAAAAACAAATATTAATCATCGAAAATCGCTTTATGGTTTTTCAAAATATTCCCCATTAAAATCTATACACTTTTGCATGCGTTTGAATCAATTGTCGAATCACTTTTGCCATTCTGATTGAGGTATCTCCAAAACACGGATTCTGAACGCATAAACCGCTTCTTCAGATTTCGAAAAACTTTGACCTCTTACTTAATTTTTTTACCTACGGTACGGGATTAAAAAGAAGTCATTCGGTGCCAAGTCAGGACCATACGGCGGATGACTCATCAAATCGATGTTTTGAGTTCTCAAAAGTGCGCACAGTTGGCGCACTGCGTCAATGCTTTTTGGAACAACAACTGAATTTGGACGACCTTCACGAAATTCGTCTTGGAGTGAATTACGACCTCGGTTGAATTCACCATACCAACGATAAACACTGGTCCTTGATGGAGCTTCATCGCCAAAAAATTAAACTAAGTTCATCGATGCTCTGTTGTTGAGTTAATCCATGTCGAAAATTGTAAAAAATAATAGCACGAAAATTTTCACGATTTAATTTTTTTTTTTTTTGGGGGAGACGAATCTTTTAAGTTTCTGTAAACAACACAAATAGCACTCATTGTCAAAACGTTCTAAGTAGGCATAACCTCAAAAATTTCAAGCTTTACGATAGAGCTGTCATTTGGCAGATTGTAACACATGGGTTGTCCAATCCCGACATATGCAACCCTCGTCGGAGCTCAAGAAGTCAAATCGGGAGATCGGTTTTTATGGGAGGTATATCAGGTTATAGACCAATTTGAACCGTACCAGACACAGTTGTTGGAAGTCATAACACCACATGCAAAATTTCGGAAAATTGCGGCTTCCAGGGACTCAAGAAGTCAAATCGGGCGATCGGTTTATATGGGAGCGAATCCAAAACTGACCCGATATGGCCCATTTACAATCCCCAACGACCTACATCAATACGAAGTATCTGTGCAAAATTTTAAGCTGCTAGCTTAACGCGTTCGACCTATTGTGGTTTCGACAGACGGACGGACGGACATGGCTCGATCGATTCAGAATGTCGAGTCGACCAAGAATCTATGTACTTTATAGGGTTTAAGATCAATATTATTAGATCAAAAGTGTTGCAATTGGAGTGACTAGATTAGTATACCCCGTCCTATGGTGGTGGGTATAAAAAGGCAAAAGACATTTTGTTGAAGTAAATATAAAATAATTTAAACAGAACTTATCGAATGGATATTTATCTGCTGCATTTTCTACAAAAAGCCATTGTGGCTTGTGGTTTTAATTGTATTAACCAGAGTTGTGATTTGCTACATAAAGTGTCTAAAATAACAAGTAAAAGCGTGCTAAGTTCGGCCGGGCCGAATCTTATATACCCTCCACCATGGATCGCATTTGTCGAGTTCTTTTCCCGACATCTCTTCTTAGGCAAAACAGGTTATAAGAAAAGATTTGCTCTGCTATTAGAGCGATACCAAGATATGCTCCGGTTTGGACCACAATTAAATTATATGTTGGAGACCTGTGTAAAATGTCAACCAATTCGAATAAGAATTGCGCTCTTTGTGACCTCAAAAAGCAAAAAAGAGAGATCGATTTATATGGGAGCTGTATCGGGCAATGGACCGATTCAGACCATAATAAACACGTATGTGGATGGTCATGAAAGAATCCGTCGTACAAAATTACAGGCAAATCGGATAATAATTGCGACCTGTAGAGGCTCAACAAGTCAAGATCTCAGATCGGTTTATATGGCAGCTATATCAGGTTATGAACCGACTTGTATTTTATTTGACATAGTGGTTGAAAGTAACAATAAAAAACGTCTTGCGAAATTTCAGCCAAATCGGATAGGAAATGGCCCTCTAGAAGCTCAAGAAGTCAAGTCCCCAGATCTGTTTATATGACAGCTATATCAGGTTATGAACCGATTTGAACCATACTTTGCACAATTGTTGGATATCATAACAAAATGCCACGTGTCAAAATTCATTCAAATCGGATAGGAATTGGCCCTCTAGAAGCTCAAGAAGTCAAGTCCCCAGATCTGTTTATATGACAGCTATATCAGGTTATGAACCGATTTGCACAGTTGTTGGATATCATAACAAAATGCTACGTGTCAAAATTCATTCAAATCGGATAGGAATTGCGCCCTCTAGAGGCTCAAGAAGTCAAGACCCAAGATCGGTTTATATGACAGCTATATAAGGTTATGAACCGATTTGAACGATATTTGGCACAGTTGTTGGATATCATAACAAAATACTACGTGCCAAAATTCATTCAAATTGCATAAGAATTGCGCCCTCTAAAGGCTCAAGAAGTCAAGACCCAAGATCGGTTTATATGACAGCTATATCAAGTTATGAACCGATTTGAACCATACTTGGCACAGTAGTTGGATATAATATCGAAACACGTAGTGCTAAATTTCATCCCAATCGGATAAGAATTGCGCACTATAGAGGCTCAAGAAGTCAAGACCCAAGATCGGTTTATATGGCAGCTATATCAAGTTATGAACCGATTTGAACCATACTTGGCACAGTAGTTGGATATAATATCGAAACACGTAGTGCTAAATTTCATCCCAATCGGATAAGAATTGCGCACTATAGAGGCTCAAGAAGTCAAGACCCAAGATCGGTTTATATGGCAGCTATATCAAAACATGGACCGATATGGCCCATTTACAATACCAACCGACCTACACTAATAAGAAGTATTTGTGCAAAATTTCAAGCGGCTAGCTTTACTCCTTCGGAAGTTAGCGTGCTTTCGACAGACAGACGGACGGACGGACGGACGGACAGACGGACGGACATGGCTAGATCGATATAAAAATTCACGAAGATCAAGAATATATATACTTTATGGGGTCTCAGATGAATATTTCGAGTAGTTACAATCAGAATGACGAAATTAGTATACCACCCATCTTATGGTGGAGGTTATAAAAACAAAACAAGTAAAAGCGTGCTAAGTTCGGCCGGGCCGAATCTTATATACCCTCCATCATGGAGCGCATTTGTCGAGTTCTTTTCCCGGCATCTCTTCTTTGGCAAAAAAGGATATAAGAAAAGTTTTGCTCTGTTATTAGAGCGATATCAATATATGGTCCGGTTTGGACCACGATTAAATTATACGTTGGAGACCTGTGTAAAATGTCAGCCAATTGAAATAAGAATGGCGCCCTTTAGGGGCTCAAGAAGTAAAATAGAGGGATCGATTTATATGGGAGCTGTATCGGGCTATAGACCGATTCAGACCATAATAAACACGTATGTTGATGGTCATGAGAGAATCCGTCGTACAAAATTTTAGGCAAATCGAATAATAATTGCGACCTCTAGAGGCTCAAGAAGTCAAGATTCCAGATCGGTTTATATGGCTGCTATATCAGGTTATAAACCGATTTTAACCATATTTGACATAGTTGTTGAAAGAAACAATAAAAAACGTCTTGCAAAATTTCAGCCAAATCAGATAGGAATTGCGCCCTCTAGAAGCTCAAGAAGTCATGTCCGCCGATCTGTTTATATGACATCTATATCAGGTTATGAACCGATTTGACCCATATTTAGTACAGTTCTTGGATAACAAAATACTAAGTGCAAAGTTTCATTCCAATCGGATAAGAATTGCGCACTCTAGGGACTGAAGAAGTCAAGACCCAGCTATATCAGGTTATGGACCGATTTGAACCATACTTGGCGCAGTTGTAGGATATCATAACAAAACTCGTCGTGCAAAATTTCATTCCAATCGGATAAGAATTGCGCACTCTAGAGGCTCAAGAATTAAAGACCCAAGATCGGTTTATATGGCAGCTGTATCAAGTTATAAACCGATTTGAACTATACCCGGCACAGTTGTTGGATATCATAATAAAACACGTCCCAATCGGATAAGAATTGCGCACTCTAGAGGCTCAAGAAGTCAAGACCCAAGATCGGTTTATATGGCAGCTATATTAAAACATGGACCGATATGGCGCATTTACAATGCCAACCGACCTACACTAATAAGAAGTATTTGTGCAAAATTTCAAGCGGCTAGCTTTACTCCTTCGGAAGTTAGCGGTCTTTCGGCATACATACGGACGGACGGACATGACTAGATCGACATAAAATTTCACGACGATCAAGAATATATATACTGGGGTCTCAGACGAATATTTCGAGTAGTTACAAACAGAATGACGAAATTAGTATACACCCCATCCTATGGTGGAGGGTATAAAAATACCAGCTTATAGAAGAAACTAAAAATTAATTCAAATAGAATTTAGCTAAGATGACGTTTTCAGCTCTTAGTTTTATTCGATGCATAAGAAATCTTGAAAAAAAGTTTTATATTTTTTGATAAATGGTGTTATAAAAAAATTTAATATGCTCCACACCAATCTGTAAGTTTAGTAAAAAAAATTAAATGCTATTTGTTAGTAAAATTATTAAATTTGTATACCCTCCATCCTATGGTGGGGGTATACTAATTTCGCCATTCTGTTTGCAACATCTCGAAATATGCATCTAAGACCCCATAAAGTATATATATTCTTGATCGTCCTGACATTTCAAGTCGAACTAGCCATGTCCGTTCGTCTGTCTGTCGAAAGCACGCTAACTTTTGAAGGAGTAGAGCTAGCCGCTTGAAACTTTCCACAAATACTTTTTATTAGTGTAGGTTGGGATTGTAAATGGGCCATATCGGTCAATGTTTTGATATAGCTGCCATACAAAACGATCTTGGGTCTTGACTTCTTGAACCTCTAGAGGGCGCAATTTTTATCTGATTTGACTGAAATTTTGCACATAGTGTTGTGATATCACTTTTAACAACTGTGCGAAGTATGGTCCATAACCTGATACAGCTCCCATATAAACCGATCTCCCGATTTCGCTTCTTGAGCCCCGAGTAGGACTATAACTTGATATAGCTGCTCCTCCGTCCTTATTCATTATACTTTGTTTTCCTAAGACCAAATACTGGGCAAAGAACTAGACAGATGCGACCATGGTGGAGTGTATATAGGATTCGGCCCGGCCGATCATAGCATATCTGGTTATAGGCCGCTTTGGACCGTACTTGTCACAGAAAACTATATGGAAAATTTTAGCCGAAGCGGATAAAAATCGCGGCTTGTAAGAGCTCAAGAAGTCAAATCGGAAGATCGGTTTATAAGGAAGCTACAATATATCAAAATCTGAGCCGTTGTGGTCCATTTGCAATCCCCAACGACCTACATTACTACTTAGTATCTGAGCAAAATTTCAAACGGCTAGCTTTACTCTTTCGGCCCCTATCGCGATTTTGACAGACGGACGGACGGTCATGGGTAGTTCGACTCAGAATGTCGAGACGATCAACAATATATATACATTATTGAGTCCTAGTTCAATATTTCGAGGTGTTACAAACGCAATGACTAAATTAGTATATCCCCATCCTATGGTGGTGGGTATAAAATTAAAGCGACAGCGATTTATTACATTTTCTCCCTATCTCAAAGTGTTACAATAGGGCCATAAGTTGTTTTAATTTTATACCCACCACCATAGGATGGGGAAACACTTATCTAGTCATTCCGTTTGTAACACCTCGAAATATTCCCTTAAGACCCCATACATTCTTGATTGTCTCGACGTTCTGAGTTGATCTATCGTCTGTCGAAATCACGATAGGTATCGAACGCGAAATTTTGCAAAGTTATTAATATTGATGAAGGTCGTTGGAGATTGCAAATGGGCCATAGCGGCTCAGATTTCCATATAGCCCCCATGTAAACCGATCTCCCAATTTGAATTCTTGAATCCCTAAAAGCCCCAATTTTTGTCCGATTTGGCTGATATTTTGCAAATTTGAAAGTCATAACAGAACACTATGACTTTCAACAACTAAGCCAAGTATGGTCCAAATCAGTCTATAACCTCATATAGCTCCCATGTTAACCGGTTTGTCAAGCGGACGAGCTTGGTTATGCCTCTGCGACCAGTAAGCTATGTTTTCAGGACTAGCCTCGAAGAACTACGAATGATAGATGGTCACAAAGAGGGGGATGTGAACATTTCAAAACTATATAGCCTAATTTAGACTTGGAAGGGTCTACCGCTTTGCTGTCACTGGCTAGAACAGACGTCTCAGCCATTGTGCCCGTCATGACAGGCCACTGTCTAATCGAAAAACATGCTGACAGACTGAAGGTTGCCAGCAACGATTTTTGTAGAAGCTGTGAGGACGTCGAAGAAGAAGAAACTATAGAACTCCTTCTGTGTGTATGTCGCGCAATAGCAGTCAGAAGGAGTTCCACTTCTCATATCTTTGAACCTGTCTGTTTATTGAATGTGAACTTTGTCGGGTTTTTTGAAGCGATCTGGATGGTTCAACGGCAGGAACTAGAAGACATATTCCTTCTTCTGTTCCTGTGGTATCACAATGGACGAAAACGTCTAAGTGCCATCATCCTTGTTCGGTTCCTATAAGCTGGAATTCTTGCTGGTTTGACAGAAGTTTGGCAGTAAAATAAAATTATGCCCTTCAAATTAATTTACTTTGTATAAACTTTTAGAAGAATCCATGGTGGTGGGATCCCATAATTCGGCCCGGCCGGACTTAGCACGCTTTTAATTGTTTTATTTTAAGCCCTGCCAAAAATTTATGGAAATTTCGAATAATTGTTTTAATCTTTTGCGGCTCTTCTCGACTATCGTCTTTAAATTTTTTTTTTGTTGTAAAACTTTAAAAAACTTTAACAAGTAAAAGCGTGCTAAGTTCGGCCGGGCCGAATCTTATATACCCTCCACCATGGATCGCATTTGTCGAGTTCTCTTCCCGGCATCTCTTCTTAGGCAAAACAGAATATAAGAAAAGATTTGCTCTGCTATTAGAGCGATATCAAGATATGGTCCTGTTTGGACCACAATTAAATTATATGTTGGAGACCTGTGTAAAATGTCAGCCAATTCGAATAAGAATTGCGCTCTTTGTGAGCTCAAAAAGTAAAATAGAGAGATCGATTTATATGGGAGCTGTATCGGGCTATGGTCCGATTCAGATCATAATAAACACGTATGTTGATGGTCATGAGAGAATCCGTCGTACAAAATTTCAGGCAAATCGGATAATAATTGCGACCTCTAGAGGCTCAAGAAGTCAAGATCCCAGATCGGTTTATATGGCAGCTATATCAGGTTATGAACCGACTTGTACTTTATTTGCCATAGTTGTTGAAAGTAACAATAAAAAACGTCTTGCGAAATTTCAGCCGAATCGGATAGGAATTGCGCCCTCTAGAAGCTCAAGAAGTCAAGTCCCCAGATCTGTTTATATGACAGCTATATCAGGTTATGAACCGATTTGAACCATATTTGGCACAGTTGTTGGATATCATAACAAAATACTACGTGCCAAAATTCATTCAAATTGGATAAGAATTGCGCCCTCTAGAGGCTCAAGAAGTCAAGACCCAAGATCGGTTTATATGACAGCTATATAAGGTTATAGATCGATTTGAACCATACTTGGCACAGTTGTTGGATATCGTAACAAAACACGTCATGCAAAATTTCATTCCAATCGGATAAGAATTGCGCCTTCTAGAGGCTCAAGAAGTCAAAACCCAAAATCGGTTTATATGGCAGCTATATCAGGTTATGAACCGATTTGAACCATACTTGGCACAGTTGTTGGATATCATAACAAAACACGTCGTGCAAAATTTCATCCCAATCGGATACGAATTGCGCACTCTAGAGGCTCAAGAAGTCAAGACCCAAGATCGGTTTATATGGCAGCTATATCAGGTTATAAACCTATTTGAACCATACTCGGCACCGATGTTGGATATCATAACAAAATACGTCGTGCAAAATTTCATCCCAATCGGATAAGAATTGCGCACGCTAGAGGCTCAAGAAGTCAAGACCCAAGATCGGTTTATATGGCAGCTATATCAGGTTATGGACCGATTAAAACTATACTCGGCACAGTTGTTGGATATCATAGCAAAACACGTCGTGCAAAATTTCATTCCAATCGGATAAGAATTGCGCACTCTAGAGGCTCAAGAAGTCAAGACCCAAGATCGGTTTATATGGCAGCTATATCAAAACATGGACCGATATGGCCCATTTACAATACCAACCGACCTACACTAATAAGAAGTATTTGTGCAAAATTTCAAGCGGCTAGCTTTACTCCTTCGGAAGTTAGCGTGCTTTCGACAGACAGACGGACGGACGGACGGACGGACGGACGGACGGACAGACGGACGGACATGGCTAGATCGACATAAAATGTCGCGACGATCAAGAATATATATACTTTATGGGGTCTCAGACGAATATTTCGAGTAGTTACAAACAGAATGACGAAATTAGTATACCCCCCATCTTATGGTGGAGGGTATAAAAAAACGTAACGGTATGTTTAAGTTTATCTTCCAAAGCGCGTACACGCGATTATTACACTGAATAAATTGATATAGTATAAAGTACAAAAAAATTTACACAAAACTGTTATAAAAATTTTACTATGCTTTATGAAAAAATTTCTCTTCTGTTATGAAATTTTGCTAAATTATGGGAACATATCCTATTTTCAAAGAAATTGCCTAAAATGTTTTTTTAAAACCAGTTTATGAAACTAAATTTTTCTTCAAAAATACTCGCGGAACGGAAAAGTATATCCTTAATTGTAGTCTGCATAGATAAAAATAATTTTGAAAAACAATAACTTTGGTTGAAAAAACATCTACGGAAGTTGTTAATTTTCTTGTAACAATTAATTTCGAATCTCAACGACCTAAAATACAAGATTTTGGTCAAAGGCACTCTTATAACAAAAACAAAAGCCCACATATAACAAAAACAACAATATATCCATAAACAAGACAAAAAACCGTCTAAACAGGCTCCGTATACATTGCTTTGCTTCGGGTTGTAGTGTTTTTATACCCTCCACCATAAGATGGGGGGTATACTAATTTCGTCATTCTGATTGTAACTACTCGAAATATTCGTCTGAGACCCTATAAAGTATATATATTCTTGATCGTCGTGAAATTTTATGTCGATCTAGCCATGTCCGTCCGTCTGTCCGTCCGTCCGTCCGTCCGTCCGTCCGTCCGTCCGTCTGTCTGTCGAAAGCACGCTAACTTCCGAAGGAGTAAAGCTAGCCGCTTGAAATTTTGCACAAATACTTCTAATTAGTGTAGGTCGGTTGGTATTGTAAATGGGCCATATCGGTCCATGTTTTGATATAGCTGCCATATAAACCGATCTAGGGTCTTGACTTCTTGAGCCTCTAGAGTGCGCAATTCTTATCCGATTGGAATGAAATTTTGCACGACGTGTTTCGTTGCTATATCCAACAACTGTGCAAAGTATGGTTCAAATCGGTTCATAACCTGATATAGCTGCCATATAAACCGATCTTGGGTTTTGACTTCTTGAGCCTCTAGAGTGCGCAATTCTTATCCGATTGGAATGAAATTTTGCACGACGTGTTTTGTTATGATATCCAACAAATGTGCCAAGTATGGTTCAAATCGGTCCATAACCTGATATAGCTGTCATATAAACCGATCTTGGGTCTTGACTTCTTGAGCCTCTAGAGTGCGCAATTCTTATCCGATTGAAATTAATTTTTGCACGACGTGTTTTGTTATGATATCCAAGAACTGTGCCGAGTATGGTTTAAATCGGTCCATAACCTGATATAGCTGCCATATAAACCGATCTTGGGTCTTGACTTCTTGAGCCTCTAGAGTGCGCAATTCTTATCCGATTGGAATGGAATTTTGTACGACGTGTTTCGTTTTGATACCCAACAACTGTACCACGTATGGTTCAAATCGGTTCATAACCTGATATAGCTGCCATATAAACCGATCTTGGGTCTTGACTTCTTGAGCCTCTAGAGGGCACAATTCTTATCCGATTTGAATGAATTTTTGCACGAAGTATTTCGATATGACATCCATCAACTGTGCCAAGTATGGTTCAAATCGGTCCATTGCCTGATATAGCTGCCATATAAACCGATCTGGGATCTTGACTTCTCGATCCCTAGAGGTCGCAATTATTATCCGATATCCCTGAAATTTTGTACGACGGATTCTCTCATGACCATCAACAAACATGTTTATTATGGTCTGAATCTGTCTATAGCCCGATACAGCTCCCACATAAATCGTTCTCTTTATTTTACTTCTTAAGTCCCCAATGGGCGCTATTCTTATGCGAATTGGCTGACATTTTACACAGGTCTCCAACATATAATTTAATTGTGGTCCGAACCGGACCATATCTTGATATCGCTCTAATAGCAGAGCAAATCTTTTCTTATATCCTTTTTTAGCCTAAGAAGAGATAACGGGAAAAGAACTCGACAAATGCGATCCATGGTGGAGGGTATATAAGATTCGGCCCGGCCGAACTTAGCACGCTTTTACTTGTTTTGTCTCATTCGTTTCACTGCTACTCTCGGGTTTTTCTTTGTCACTCTCTACTATTACCCATAAAAACAAATTTTAATAATTTTGGTCCCACAGAGTATTGAACTCATGATCTCATGTCTGGTAGTCTTGCATGCATCCACTAGCCAACCGACATCATCTTCTTTATAATGAAATAATTCCAATTAATTACATTTAAACAAGTAAAAAGGCGTTAAGATTGGCCGGGCCGAACTTCGGATACCTAGCACCTCGGGTATATATGCAAACCACCTTTTGTCATAATACGATGAAAAATTAATAATTTATGTCCCCATAGCAGCTGTATCGAAATATGGTCCGATTTGAACCAAATTCGGCACGGAAATTGAGCGGTCTAATTAGTAAAAGTCATTGTTTAATTCTGTAGAACAAGATACTGTTTTTTTTGGTAGCTATACCCATATATAGACTGATCTGAACCATATACGATACGGATGTCGAAAAACCTTACATAATGCACTGTTTCAAATTGTAGCGAAATCGAATTATAGGTAAGGGTAGGTTGAAAAGATATATATAAAGATATTAATCCGCCCCATGCAACTATGGACATGCACCTAAGCCAGTAGTCGGCTTGTTGTGCGTTCTCAAAACTATAAAGTAACATCTAAGAAAATTTAAGATAGGAATTCCGTGCTGCATACAAAATCCTTAATTGTTTTCAATACCACTCCACCCAGTTGGTTCATGTCTGATATTGTGTCTCCACCTAAGTGCCGGTATCTGTTGGACATGAAAGCCGGGCAATGACAAAGGAAATGCTCAAACGTCTCATCATATTCCCCGCATGCTCTTCACATGCTATCACTTCTCGCACCGATTTTACATAAGTGAGCTCGTAGTCCTATGTGTCCCGTTATGATACCAATAGCTATACTGACCTCCTTCTTGCTTCCTTTCAGTAATAGCCTCGTCTTCTCACGATCTGGATCCCCCGTAGGATTTTCGCCGTCCTACCAACCGTTTCGCTGTTCCACAATGTTGCATGCGCATTCGTCGCCCACTCCCTTAACTCGGACTGCGTTGACCCAAAAGGCTTCGGGTTAGCCAAGTTTATTGGCGGCAGTCCTCTGGCCTTCACCAAATCGTCTGCCCTTTCATTTCCCCTTACCCCGTATGACCCGGCACCCAAACGATGCAGATTCTCCCAACTTCAGAGAAGGCGTTGATGTACTGTAAGACTATTCGTGACCTTACCGTGCTGGTTGTTATTTCCCTTATGGCAATTTTTCTGTTGGTAAAGATGTTCACACTCGACGTCCTCGCGTTAGCACCACACCACTTCACGCATTCCGTGATCGCCCGGATCTCCGCCTGCAGGACCGCATTATGGACAGGCAGTCTAAAACAGATCTCAGTCCCTGGGTTCTCAAAATAAACCCCATGCACACTCTGTCCTCTAGCTTTGATCCATCCGTGTAACATGATCTTCCAGATGGCAATCCAAGACTGTGCCGATGGCAGCAGCGCCTCGCACTCGACTTCAAGGTTCATCTCAGGTATCCGATCGGAAACCTCTTCCCTTCCTTCCAGGTTTTCTATCCTCGCCTCGATTATACCGCGACGGTATGAGCTGCTCCCATCTCCTTAAGTCTCATAGCCGCAGTGGCTGCCTCACACTTAATCTGTATGTCAATGGGTCGGATATCTAGAATAGTCTCCAGTGCCCTAGTGGGCGTGGTCCTTATCACTTCGCCTAAGCCAAGACATTGTGTTCTCTGAAATTGTTGTATGGTCCTTATGTTGTACTCTTTCTCCATAGCAGTCCACCAAACTACTGAGGTGTAAGTAAATATTGGTCTAATCACGCTCCTGTAGAGCCAGTGGACTATCCTAAGATTCAAGCCCCATTTCGAGCCTACGGCCCGTCTACATAGTGACCAACATCTGTGAGCCTTTTAAGTACGCTCCTGAATGTGACACTGCCAATTCAGTTTCATGTCAAAGATCACACTTACGTATTCGACCTTGTCAGATATCAAAATTGTCTTATTGAGGAAATGTGGTGCGTAAAATTGGCCACCCTTCGTCTTCCTCGTGAGCAGGCATATTTCAGTCTTCTCTGGGTTAACATTGAGACCTCTGGGTCTAGCCCAGTCATATGCAAGGCCCTTTCGGCGCTTCTGCATAGCTCGTTTGGCATCGAAGGATTCTTCTATTTTATGCACAACCTCGTGCAGGGCAGTCTTCACCGGCCATTCCTTGACATAGGCATGCTGCTTGTATCTGAGCTGTTCGCTGGATAACATACTTTTTATCACGGTGTCCACAATACGTTCCATGGTTTTGAGTAGAAAGGTCGTAAGGCTTATTGGTCTGTAGGCCTTTGGTGTCGCATAACTTGGCTTAACGGGCTTGGGTATAAACACCGCCCTTGCCTCCTGCCAGGCTTTCGGAGTATATACAAGTCCTAGGCACGCTTTGAAAATTTTGGGCAGACGAGGCGCCAAATAGTCTGCCTCTTTCCGCAATATTCCATCAGGCCCGGGTGAATTAAATGGTTTAAAGCTCCTCAAGGATTCCTTCACCATAATATCCGTTATTGATTTATTGATCGAAGTATTATCAACGTCATTATTCCAAGATTCCGGTGTCTCCGTGAGTCCCTTCGTATCTTGTGGAATCGAATTATAAATGCGACTTGAAGGGGGCCAAGACTCTAAATCGAGAGATCGGTCCATATGGCAGCTATATCTTAATCTGGACCGATCTAGGCCAATTGAAGAAGAATGTCGAAGGGCCCAACACAACTCACTGTCCCAAATTTCGGCGACATCGGACAATAAAAGTGCCTTTTATTAGTCCAAAACCATGAATCTAGAGATCGGTTTATATGGCAGCTATATCCAAAGCTAAACTGATCTGGGTCGAATTGCAGAAATATGTCGAAAAGCCTAACACAACTCACGGTCTCAAATTTCGGAGAAATCGGACATTAAATGCGCATTTAATGGCGCCAAAAAATTAAATCTAGAGATCGGTCTATGTGACAGAAAAATGTCGGGGGGCCTAAAGAATTTAAAGTTTCACCTACAAATTTGGTATTTGGGTTTGTCTAAGAGTTATTTTTTTCTGTGTGTGACATATCAAAACATTTCTGTATGGAAAAAAATGGTGGACTTCATACATGCCAGTATGAAGTAAACCACGTTATTAGAGTAAGTTTAATATACAATTTGTTAGTTAGTGGGGAATGAAATAGGTATACATGGGCGACCTGTCATAACGCACAACAGCCATAAGGCCCAGAATAATGGGGACACTACGCCTATTATTTTAGCGTTCTTATATTTTGAAATAAATTACATAGCAAATGTTGAAATCTTTGGCACTACGAAATAACTCCCGATGAAATAACCCCTAAAAGAAATTTGTTATATCTTTCATCTTGGAGTTTATTTCGTCGATATTGCTCGCATTATGAAATAATTCCCAATAAAAGAAATGAAACAAACTAAAAAAATATTTGACGATTATTTGATTTATTTGGGGTTATTTCATTTGGTTTAAATTTTAATTTTTATCCAGTTATTACGAGAAACAAATTTTACTAGAAATACGATAACGAAATTTGAAATCATTGCAGGTAGACGCAAAAACAGCAAATTGTTGTATATTCCTAGTGCATGGCTATTTATGCTAAAATATCTGCATATAAAGAAACAAGTAAAAAGGCGTTAACTTCGGCCGGGCCGAACTTTGGATACTCACCACCTCGGGTATATATGTAAACCACCTTTCATCAAAATCCGGTGTAAGTTGCATACCTTATGTCTAATAGGATTTATATCGAAATATGTTCCGATTTGGACCAAATACTAATAAGTTAAAGTTATTGTTCAATTGTGTATAACAAAATATTGATCTTTTTAGTAGCTATATCTAAAAATAATCCGATCTGAACCATTAACGACACGGATGTCCAAAAGCCTAACATAAGTCACTATGTCAAATTTCAGTGAAACCGAATTATAAATGCGCCCTTTATGGGGCCAAGACTTTTAATCGAGATATAAGTCTACATGGCAGGTGTATCTAAATCTGGACCGATTTGGGCCAAGTTGCAGAAACATGTCGAAGAGCCTAACACAACTCACTGTCAATATCTCTATTTTAAAAGACTGTAGCGTGATTTCAACAGACAGACGGACGGACATATCCAGATGGTCTTAGATTTTTACGCTGATCAAGAATTTATTCACTTTATAGGGTCGGAAATGGATATTTCGATGTGTTGCAAACGGAATGACAAAATGAATATACCCCCATCCTTCGGCGGTGAGTATAAAAATATTATGAGTTCTATGTGAAAAAAATCCAAATTCAGGTTTTTCTAAATGATTCAAGACATTTCTGGTTAATTGGAACGAAAATGAAGCATATAATAGTATCAAAAACATGATTTAATTATTATTATATAGTGTTAGTACTTTAATGTTTCCCATATCTAAAATATAATATGAGTATAAAAACTGACTGAAAACGTTGCATTAAATTAAAACCGACGACTATCAAGTTAAGATTGTTCAGTTATTTGCACCCAGAAAAATTAGTCTGCAGGTATTAAATTAAAAATTTTAAACTTTTGAATAAATGCATTAAAAATTTTTGAACTTTTAAACAACAATTGTGCTATTTGCTATACATAAGTAAATAAATTGGCCAATTTTAGTCGTACATTTTTTGTTTGAAGGATAAATATAATAGTAATATTTACTTTGTCTGCGTTATTACATTCGATCAAAAATTAACAAATTCTAAAAAATGTTAAAAATTTTATGTTGTATGCTTGTAAAATTGAAAATAAGATTGAATATAAAAATTTTGGAAATATTTACGACATTCTTGAGCTTTTTATACCCTACACCGTGGGATGGGGGTATACTAATTTCGTCATTCTGTTTGTAACTACTCGAAATATTCGTCTAAGACCCCATAAAGTATATATATTCTTGATCGTCGTGACATTTTATGTCGATATAGCCATGTCCGTCCGTCCGTCTGTCTGTCGAAAGCACGCTAACTTCCGAAGGAGTAAAGCTAGCCGCTTGAAATTTTGCACAAATACTTCCCATTAGTGTAGGTCGTTTGGTATTGTAAATGGGCCATATCCGTCCATGTTTTGATATAGCTGCCATATAAACCGATCTTGGCTCTTGACTTCTTGAGCCTCTAGAGTGCGCAATTCTTATCCGATTAGAATGAAATTTTGCAAGACGTGTTCTGTTATGATATCCAACAACTGTGTCAAGTATGGTTCAATTCGGTCAATAACCTGATATAGCTGCCATATAAACCGATCTTGGGTCTTGACTTCTTGAGCCTCTAGACTGCGCAATTCTTATCCGATTAGAATGAAATTTTGCACGACGTGTTTTGTTATGATACCCAACAACTGTGCCAAGTATGGTTTAAATCGGTCCATAACCTGATATAGCTGCCATATAAACCGATCTTGGGTCTTAATTTCTTGAGCCTCTAGCGGGCGCAATTCTTATCCGATTTTAATGAATTTTTGCACAAAGTATTTTGTTATTATATCCAACAACTGTAACAAGCATGGTTCAAATCGAATCATAACCTGATATAGCTGTCATATAAACGGATCTGGGTACTTGACACCCCGAAATATGCGTCTGAGACCCAATAAAGTATATATATTCTTGATCGTCATGTCATTTTAAGTCGATCTAGCCATGTCTGTCCATCCGTCCGTCAATCATTCCGTCCGGCCCGTTGTAAATAGGCCAAATCGGTCCATGTTTTGATATAGCTGTCATATAAACCGATCTTGTGTCAAGACTTCTTGAGCCTCTGGAGGCGCAATTCTCATCCGATTCGGAAGAAATTTTGTACAATGGCTTCTCTCATGACCTTCAACATACGATCTTGGATATTTACTTTAGGAGTCTATAGAGCGCGCAATTCTCATCCGAGTTGGAGTGAAATTTAGCATGAGGTGTTTTGATTTGACTTGCAATAACTGTGCTAAGTTTGGCGCAAATCGGTACATAACTTCCGCTGCGCCTTATTTTACTTTATATGGAATAAAATTTTCCTTGGAATATTTGCTTTCGAGCTTTTAGCGAAATACCATGCTACGGAAATAGTATATCGCTTGACAAACAGTTTAACAATATGAGTGCCTTATCTGAATCCCACATCATCTTTATTGGTCAACGAATTTAAGTTTGGATGTAAGGTGTATTCCATTCTTAAAATACTTTATTTCAGCCCGATAATCTCAAGATATCTGATTTAGGGGTGTTTTCATGGTTGAGGTGGTCCCCCAGACACTTGGACCTGAAAAAATATCAGCATCGTGCTCTTCTCTTAAATACCATTTATTTAAACCCCATATTGCCATTGGTTTTGAGGGGAGTTTACAGGATGAGGTGTTCCCTAAACACGTGGTCCCAAAATTGGTTTCAAATTCGTTTTCTTATCTGAAATACCTTTCATTTCGGCCATGTATTGGCATGTTCGAAGAAATTTTACCATTTGGGAGATGTTTTGAGGAAGGGGTGAAGCCTTAAATATATGGTCCTACATTTGGATATCAAATTCGTATTCTATTCCCAAATACCTTTATTTGAGCCCCATATTGCGTTGGTCAGTAACATATTGCTTTTTGTTGAGTATTTTGTGAAAGGGGTAGACCCCCTGAAAATTGGTCCTGAAAGTGGGTATCAATTCTTGCTCTACCCCCCAATTCCTTTCATTTCATTGACATGGTCGGTAAATATGCCCGAATAGGGATGGTTTAGGGAGTGGGGTGTTCCCCCAATCGCTTAGCCCTGGAAATATATCAGCAACGTGCTCTATTCTCATATATTTCAATCCCATATTGCTATTGGCCTTAAAACTGGATATCAAATTCGTTTTCAAATCTCAAATACCATTCACTTAAACCCCTTATTGAAAAGGCCAGCAAATATGTCCGGTTTGGGGAATGGGCCTTAAAAATTATGAACATCGAGCTTCACTGACCCAAATTGTCTTGGTGAGCAAATACGTCCAACTTGGTTGTTGTTTTGGTGGTGGGACGTCCCCTTGACAGTTGGTCCCGAATGTTGATAATAGATGCATGGTCTACTCCCAAATACCCTTTATCTGAGCTCAATTTTTCCATAGTCGGTCAACATGACCGGTTTGGGGGTGTTTTGAGGGATGGGGCGGCCACTGAGTGACTTGACTTTGAAAATATATATCAGACTCTTGTTCTACTCTAAAATAGCTCTTATTTGAGGCTGATATTGCAATGGTCAGCAAATACTTCCTATTTGGGTGGTGTAATGGGGGTCGGGAGGCACCACCATTCTCGAAGATTGATATCAGATTCGTGCTTTACTTCGAAAGACTTTTCATTTAAGCCCCATATTGCCATGGTTAGTAAATAAGTCCTGTTTGGGGGTGTTTTGGGGAAGGGGTGTACCCCCAGAAACTTTGTCCCAAATTTGGATATCAGATTCGAATTTTACTCGCAAATACCTTTCATTTGAGTCCCATATTGCTATGGTCCGTAAATATGTCCGATTATGGGGTGTTTTGGGGTTGGGGTGGTCTCCCTAGCACTTGGTCTGACAATTGGATATCAGATACGTTTTCTTATCTTAAATACCTTTCATTTGAGTCCCATATTGTCGTGATTGGTGTATTAATTTATTTGGTAGGTTTTGGGGAGCGGCACCCCCCTAGATACCCCATCCGAAATTTGGATATCAAATTTTTGTTTGTAGGTTACTATAAGAGAGCACACGAAAATTCGCTTGAATCGATTCGTTCTTTACTTCCAAAGACCTTTCATTTGAGCCCCATATTGCTGTGGTTGTAAATTTGTCCCCTTTGGGGATGTTTTTGGGGAGAGGCGGTCCCCCAAACACTTGGTCCCATATTTGGATATCAGATTCAAATTCTACACTCAACAACCTTTTATATAAGCCCTTGGTCAGTAAATAAGTCCTGTTTGGGGGGTGTTTTGGGGAAGGGGTGGATCCCCAGAAACGTGGTCCCACATTTGGATATTGGATTCGTATTCTACTCGCAAATACCTTTCATTTGAGTCCCACATTGCCAGGGTTTGTAAATATGTCCGATTTAGGGTTGTTGTGGGAGTTGTGGTGGTCCCCCCAACACTTGGTCCGACAATTGGAATTCAGATATGTTTTCTAATCCTAATGACTAAATCGATTTGGAATGTAAGACGATAAAAAAATATACATATACTAGCTGACCCGGGCCCGCTCCGCTGAGCCTTCTTTTACTTTATATGGAACAAAAGTTTCCTTGGAATATTTATTTTCGACTATTAAAAACCATTTAGTGAAATACCATGCTACGAAAATAGTATATCGCTTGACAAACAGTTTAACATGATATCTGATTTAGGGGTGTTTTCGGGAGTGAGGTGGTCCCTCAGCAACTTGACCCTGAAAAAATATCAGCATCGTGCTCTTCTTTCAAATACCACTTATTTAAACCCCATATTGGCATTGGTTTATAGGAGTTTACACGATGAGGCGTCCCCCAAACACATGGCCCCAAATAGGATATCAAATTCTTTTTCTAATCTCAAATACCTTTCATTTAAGCCACATATTGGCATGGTCGAAAAAATTTTACCCTTTGGGGGTGTTTTGGGGAAAGGGTGATGCCGTAAATACATAGTCGGACATTTGGATATGAAATTCGTTTTCTACTCCCAAATACCTTTATTTGAGCCCCATATTGCGATGGTCCATAAAAATTGCTGTTTGTGGGGTATTTTGGGAAAGGGGAGTAGAACCCCAGAAAAATGGGCCCGAAAGTGGGTATCAATACCCCAATGCCTTTCATTTAAGCTCCACATTGACATGGTCGGTAAATATGTCCCATTTATTCTCGATTTAAACGTGCTCTATTCTCATATATCTATATATCCCCATATTGGCCCCAAAATATATAAAATTAGTTTTCTAATCCCAATTAAAATACCTTATTGCTAAAGTCAGCAAATATGTCCGGTTTGGGGTATTGGCCCAAAAAACTATAAATATTTTGTTGCACTCTCTTTAAGACCCAAATTGTCGTGGTGAGCAAATACGTCCTATTTTGGGGTTGTTATTGTGGTGGGACGTCCCCTAGACAGTTGGTCCCTAATGTTGATATCAGATACGTGGTCTACTCCCAAATACCTTTAATTTGAGCCTCATATTTCCATAGTCGACAAACGTGACCGGCTTGAGGAGTGCTTGGGGGATGGGCGGCCACTCAGTGAGTTGGCCTTGAAAATGTATTCTCTACTCTAAAAACGCTCTTATTTGAGCCTTATATTGCATTAGTAAGCAAATGCTTCCTATTTGGGTGGTGTGTGGGGGTGGGGTGGCCTAATAGACACTTTTCGGCCCACTAAACACTTGGACGCATATTTGAATATCAGATTCGAACTCTACACAAAATTACCTTTTATTTAACCCTCATATTCCCATAAGTTTTCTTATCTTAATAACCTTTCATTTGAGACCCATATTCTCGTGATTGGTCTAGGTATATGTTTGGTAGGTTTGGGGGCGGCCCCCTAGGTAACCCATCCGAAATTTGGATACCAAATTTTTTTTAAGGGTGCTATATGAGAGCACACAAAATTTCGCTTAAATCGCACCACCCATCTCCGAGATCTGATGTTTCAGATATATATATATATATATATATATATATATGTATATATATATATATATATATATATATATATATATATATATATATATATTGAGATGTAGGTTCTAAGGTGGGGGCCATGTGTTTCGGGGGACGCCTCATCCTGTAAACTCCTCTTAAGCCAATGGCAATATGGGGTTTAAATTAATGGTATTTGAGAGAAGAGCACGATGCTGATATTTTTTCAAGGCCAAGTATCTAGGGAACCACCTCTCCCCCGTAAAACACCACTAAATCAGATATCATGAGAATATCGGGCTGAAATTAAGCATTTAAAGAATGGACTCTTGCAATAAGGAGTTTAAATTAGATTAGAAAATGAATTTGATATCCAATTGTGAGGGCAATGGCATTATGGGGTTTAAATAAATGATATATAGATATATGAGAATAGAGCACGTTGCTGAGCTCAAACAAAGTTATTTGGGAGTAGAATATGAATTTGATATCCAAATGTAGGACCATGTATTTAGGGCATCACCCCTTTCCCAAAACACCCCCAAAGGGAAAATAATGTTCAACCATGCCAATATGTGGCTCAAATGAAAGGTATTTGAGATTAGAAAACGAATATGATAACCTATTTTTGGGCCTTTTTTTGGGGGGTACGCCTCATCCTGGAAACTCCTCTTAAGCCAATGGCAATATGGGGATTAAATAAATGGTATTTGAGAGAAGAGCACGATGATGATATTTTTTTCAGGGCCAAGTATCTGGGGGACCACCCCTCCCCCGAAAACACCACTAAATCAGACATCATGAGAATATCGGGCTAAAGTGAAGTATTTTAAGAATGGAGTACACTACATCCAAACTTAAATTCGTAGATCAATAAAGATCATATGGGATTCAGATTAAGGCACTTATATTGTTAAACTGTTAGTCAAAATAGCATGGTATTTCACTAAAAGATCTTTAATTGTCAAAAATAAATATTCCAATGAAGCTTTTGTTCCATATAAAGTAAAAGAAGGTGCAGCGAAGCGGGGCCCGGGTCAGCTAGTAGCTGCCATATAAACCGATCTTGGGTCTTGACCTTTTGAGCCTCTAGAGTGCGAAATTGTTCTCCGATTTGGATGAAATTTTGCACCACTTGTTTTGTTATGATATCCAACAACTGTGCCAAGTATGGTTCAAATCGGTCCATAACCTGATATAGCTGTCGTATAAACAGATCTGGGATCTTGACTTCTTGAGCCTCTAGAGGTCGCAATTATTGTCCCGATTTGCCTGAAATTTTTGTACGACGGATTCTATCATGACCGTCAACATACGTGTTTATTATGGTCTGGATCGGTCTATATCCCGATACAGTTCCCATATAAATCGATCTCTCTATTTTACATCTTGAGCCCCCAAAGAGTGCAATTCTTATTCGATATATCTTAATATCGCTCTTATATCAGAGCAAATCTTTTCTTAAATCCTTTATTTGCCTAAGAAGAGATGCCGGGAAAAGAACTCGACAAATGCGATCCATGGTGGAAGGTATATAAGATTCGGCCCGGCCGAACTTAGCACTCTTTTACTTGTTATATATAAGATACTTTGTATATTTTTGATCGTCTTGACATTCTAAATCGATTTAGTCATGTCGTTTCGTCCGTCTCTCAAAAGCACGCAAACTTTCGAAGTGCAGGTTAGTTGGGATTTTAAGTGGGTCATATTGGTCTATGTTTTGATATAGCTGCCATATAAACCGATTTTGGATCTTTACCTCTTAAACCCCTAAACGCCACAATTCTTATCCGATTTGTATCTAATTTTGTATCAGATATTTTGTTATGACTTGCAACATCTGTGCTAAGTATGCTTCAAACCGGTTTAAAACTTATGTAGCTCCCACATAAACCGATCTCCTAATATGGCTCTCTGAGCCTCTAGAGGGCGCAATTCTTATGCGATTGGGCTAAACATTATTTTAACTAATTCTCCTATGACCTTCCACATGCGTGCCAAATATGGTCTGAATGGGTCCATCACCTGATGAACCAATCTCGCGATTTTAATTCTTAAGCCACTATAGGGCTCAATTCTAATCCAGTTTTTGCTGACATTTTGCGCAATGACATCTACTATGGTCTCCAACAGCCAAACCAAGCTTATTACAAATTGGTCGATAACCTGAAATTGGTCCAATAGCTTTGCAATTTATATCCATTATCCTTTGTTTGCCTACAAAGAGATATCGGGCAAAAAAATGACAAATGATCATATGGTAGAGGGTATGTATGATTTGGCCCGGCCGAACTTTTCCCGCTTTTACTGTTGTCACTCGATTAGTTCGCCAAGTCATTGAAAACAACTATTTTTCCTTTAAAAAATCAGCTGTTTTAAATGACTTGGCGAACGAATCGAGTGACAAAACGAAAAACAATGTGTGCTCATCGGCATGCCACTTGGGTTCGACTATAAAAAGGAGGCTTCTAATCTTTCTGCTAAATTTTGAATCAAACCCGCTCCACTGAGCTTTCGCTTTAAAGACGTAGAAAAATGTCACCTCTGTAACGTAACCTACTCTCCAACAGCTCTGATTCTGTGTACGTCCGTTGAGCCTTTCCCTCTAACAGTTTACACAAACATGGATATTCGCACTCTACTAAATACATTTTTATCTATGGCAAAGATAGCCACATTAACTACATGAATTATCTATCTTAGGGTGAGAAATTTGCAAAAAAAAAAAAAAATAGTAAAGCAAACAACCGCAACGAAATTCCTAGACTTTATTTTACGGATTGATATGTTACCATAACAAAGACAAATGCTGCATGATCAATTTTTACCACTCTGCCCTCTCTCTGTTCGTAGTGGCGTCTCCATTCAGTTGATCCATTTGGAAGCAGAATAGATGGCGCTTATTTAAATGTTAGTGCTGCCATCGATAAGGGAAAGATTTAGACTTTAATATCCAAAATGTAAACAAAATAACTTAAAAGTTCTCCGTTCCATATCGCCCTGGATGCTTGCGCAATCACATATAAACGACTGAGAATTTTACATTTCTCCGATCTGTTAGAGCTGTTTTGAATATATGTTATGAATCTATAAATTTCCTTTGTCTATGCTGCTACTCGCTTGGAGCGGCTTAGCGCCTATAACATTGATCATCATGTATTAGTTGTCTATAACTGACTACCTGGCTACCTGTTGAA
Organism: Stomoxys calcitrans; assembly: GCF_963082655.1. Classification (NCBI taxonomy): domain Eukaryota; kingdom Metazoa; phylum Arthropoda; class Insecta; order Diptera; family Muscidae; genus Stomoxys; species Stomoxys calcitrans. The sequence goes on along the minus strand of NC_081552.1, from coordinate 85,970,749 downwards.
TAGTCATCATTTAGTCTTTTTTAAATCAAATCAAATTGCCATATTAATCGATTCTCAGTGGTAGAGAACTAATTTGCCGGTCTTTATATTAGGTGCGGTGGCGAAAGTTTTTAGTAATTTAATCATGTAAAACTTTTGAACATGAAAGTGTTGCCCAGCAGCATGTTGTTTTCACTTGTCTAGGAAATGAAGGCTCCTTGTCGAAGAGCTAACAAGTAAAAGCGTGCTAAGTTCGGCCGGGCCGAATCTTATATACCCTCCACCATTGATCGCATTTTTCGAGTTTTTTTCCCGGCATCTCCTCTTAGGCAAAACAGGATATAAGAAAAGATTTGCTCTGCTATTAGAGCGATATCAAGATATGGTCCGGTTTGGACCACAACTAAATTATATTATGGAGACCTGTGCAAAATTTCAGCCAATTCGAATAAGAATTGTGCCCTTTGGTGGCTCAAGAAGTAAAATAGAGAGATCGATTTATATGGGAGCTGTATCGGGCTATAGACCGATTCAGACCATAATAAACACGTATCTTGATGGTCATGAGAGGATCCGTCGTACAAAATTTCACGCAAATCGGATAATAATGACGACCTCTAAAGGCTCAAGAAGTCAAGGTCCCAGATCGGTTTATATGGCAGCTATATCAGGTTATGGACCGATTTGAACCATACTTGGCACAGTTATTGGATATCATAACAAAACACGTCGTGCCAAAATTCATTCAAATCGGATAAGAATTGCGCACTCTAGAGGCTGAAGAAGCCAAGACCCAAGATCGGTTTATATGACAGCTATATCAGGTTATGGACCGATTTGAACCATACTTGGCACAGTTATTGGATATCGTAACAAAACACGTCGTGCCAAAATTCATTCAAATCGGATAAGAATTGCGCACTCTAGAGGCTCAAGAAGTCAAGACCCAAGATCGGTTTATATGGCAGCTATATCAAAACATTGACCGATATGGCCCATTTACAATACCAACCGACCAACACTAATGAGAAGTATTTGTGCGAAATTTCAAGCGGCAAGTTATCGTGCTTTCGACAGACAGACGGACGGACAGATGGACGGACGTGGCTAGATCGACATAAAATGTCGCGACGATCAAGAATATGCATACTTTATGGGGTCTCAGATGAATATTTCGAGTAGTAACAAACAGAATGACGAAATTAGTATACCCCCCATCCTATGGTGGAGGGTATAAAAAACGTCTTGTGAAATTTCAGACAAATCGGATAGGAATTGCGCCCTCTAGAAGCTCAAGAAGTCAAGACCCAAGATCGGTTTATATGACAGCTATATGAAGTTATGGACCGTTTTGAACCATACTTGACACAGTTGTTGGATATCACAACAAAAACACGTCGTGCAAAATTTCATTCCAATCGGATAAGAATTGCGCACTCCAGAGGCTCAAGAAGTCAAGACCCAAGATCGGTTTATATGGCAGCTATATCAGGTTATGGACCGATTTGAACCATACTAGACACAGTTGTTGGATATTATAATGAAACACGTCGTGCAAAATTTCATTCCAATCGGATAAGAATTGCGCACTCTAGAGGCTCAAGAAGTCAAGACCCAAGATCGGTTTATATGGCAGCTATATCAGGTTATGAACCGATTTGAACCATACTTGGCACAGTTGTTGGATATTATAACAAAACACGTCGTGCAAAATTTCATCCCAATCGGATAAGAATTGCGCACTCTAGAGGGTCAAGAAGTCAAGACGCAAGATCGGTTTATATGGCAGCTATATCAAAACATGGACCGATATGGCCCATTTACAATACCAACCGACCTACACTAATAAGAAGTATTTGTGCAAAATTTCAAGCGGCTAGCTTTACTCCTTCGGAAGTTAGCGTTCCTTTGACAGACAGACGGACGGACGGACGTACAGACGGACGGACAGACGGACGGACATGGTTAGATCGACATAAAATGTCGCGACGATCAAGAATATATATACTTTATGGGGTCTCAGACGAATATTTCGAGTAGTTACAAACCCCTTATACTCCTTTCATTTGAGTCTCATATTGTCATTATCATCCATTATTCCTATTTTAGGGGGTTTTGGGGTAGGGGCGGCCCCCCCGTTACTAAGATCCAATTTTTAATATGAAATTCGTATTCTACTCTTGCATAAATTTCATTTGAATCCCATATTGTACCGATCGGTTCACTTTTATTTTGGGGTCGTACTTTTAGGGTAAGGGGAAGGATCCGCCCCCTACCGATATCAATAAATTGTATAGCCTATTGCTCCTTCCGGACCACTCCCCACAATCTGTGAAAATACGAAAGAAATCGGTTCAGCCGTTTTTGATTCTATACGGAACAAACAAATTTACAAACACACAAACAAACAAAAAAACAAACAAACACAAATTAATTTTTATATACATACTAGCTGACCCGGGCCCGCTCCGCTGCGCCTTCTTTTACTTTATATGGAACAAAAGCTTCCTTGGAATATTTATTTTCGACAATTAAAGATCTTTTAGTGAAATACCATGCTAACTTGATTAACAGTTTAACAATATAAGTGCCTTTATCTGAATCCCATATGATCTTTATTGATCTACGAATTTAAGTTTGGATGTAAGGTGTACTCCATTCTTAAAATACTTCATTTTAGCCCGATATTCTCATGATGCCTGATTTAGTGGTGTTTTCGAGGGAGAGATACTGGGCCCTGAAAAATATCATCATCGTGCTCTTCTCTTAAATACCATTTATTTAATCCCCATATTGGCATTGGCTTAAGAGGAGTTTACAGGATGAGGCGTACCCCAAACATATGGCCCTAAAATAGGTTATCATATTCATTTTCTAATCTCAAATACGTTTCATTTGAGCCACATATTGGCATGGTTGAACATTTTTTTCCCTTTGGGGGTGTTTTGGGAAAGGGATGATGCCCTAATTACATGGTCCTACATTTGGATATCAAATTCGTATTCTACTCCCAAATACCTTTATTTGAGCCCCATATTGCGATGGTCACTAAATAATTGCTGTTTGTGGGGTATTTTGGGAAAAGAGTAGACCCCCAGAAAATTGGTCCCGAAAATGGGTATCAATTCTTGCTCTACCCCCCAATACCTTTCATTTAAGCCCGACATTGTCATGGTCGGTAAATATGCCCGATTAGGGGTGTTTTGGGGATTGGTGTGGTCCCCCAAATTCTAAGCTCGGAAAATATATCAGCAACGTGCTCTATTCTCATATATCTATATATCATTTATTTAAACCCCATATTGGCATTGCCCTCAAAATCGGATATCAAATTCATTTTCTAATCTAATTTAAACTCCTTTTTGCAAGAGTCAGCAATTATGTCCGGTTTGGGGTATTGGCCCTAAAAAATATGAATATGGTGAGAAAAAACGTCCTATTTGGGGTTTGTTATGGTGGTGGGACGTCCCCTAGACAGTTGGTCCCTAACGTTGATGTCTGATACGTGGTATGCTCGCAAATACCTTTTATTTGAGCCCCATATTTCCATAGTCGGCAAACATGACCGTCATGGGGGGTGTTTCGGGGGATGGGCGGCCACTCAGTGAGTTGGCCTTGAAAATATATATCGGATTCGTGTTCTACTATAAAAACCCTCTTATTTGAGCGCCATATTCCAATAGTCAGCAAATACTTCCTATTTGGGTGGTGTTGGGGGTGTGGGGCGGTCCCATAGACACTTTTCCTGACTATTGATATCAAATTCGTGCTTTACACCCAAAGACCTTTCACTTGAGCCTCATATTTCTATGGTCGTAAATTTGTCCCGTTTGGGGGATGTTTTTGGTGAGAGGAGGCCCCCCAAACACTTGATCCCATATTTGGATATCAGATTCGTATTCTACATTTAAATACCTTTCATTGGGGGTGTTTTGGGGAAGGGGTGGACCCCCAGAAACGTGGTCCCACATTTGGAATCAGATTCGTGTTCTACTCGCAAATACCTTTCATTTGAGTCCCATATTGCCATGGTCGGTAAATATGTCGGATTTAGGGGTGTTTTGGGGCTTGGGGTCGTCCCCCTAGCACTTGGTCCGACAATTGGATATCATATACGTTTTCCTATCCTATATACCTTTCATTTGAGTCCCATATTGTCGTGATTGGTCCAAATATATGTTTGGTAGGTTTTAGGGTGGGACAGCCCCCTTAGGTACCCCATCCGAAATTTGGATACCAAATTTATATTTTTAGGGTACTATATGAGAGCACATAAAATTTCGTCCCCGAAACACATGGCCCCAAAATAGGTTATCAAATTCGTTTTCTTATCTCAAATACCTTTCATTTGAGCCAGATATTGGCATTGTCGAAAATTTTTTTCCCTTTGGGGGTGTTTTGGGAAAGGGATGATGCCCTAATTACATGGTCCTACATTTGGATATCAAATTCGTATTCTACTCCCAAATACCTTTATTTGAGCCCCATATTGCGATGGTCACTAAATAATTGCTGTTTGTGGGATATTTTGGGAAAGAGTAGACCCCCAGAAAATTGGTCCCGAAAATGGGTATCAATTCTTGCTCTACCCCCCAATACATTTCAAATAAGCCCGACATTGTCGTGGTCGGTAAATATGCCCGATTAGGGGTGTTTTGGGGATTGGTGTGGTCCCCCAAATTCTAAGCCCTGAAAATATATCAGCAACGTGCTCTATTCTCATATATCTATATATCATTTATTTAAACCCCATATTGCCATTGCCCTCAAAATTGGATATCAAATTCGTTTTCTAAACTGATTTAAACTCCTTATTGCAAAAGTCAGCAAATATGTCTGGTTTGGGGTATTGGCCCTAAAGACGTTGAATATTTAGCTCCACTCTCTTTAGGACCCAAATTGTCTTGGTGAGCAAATACGTTCTATTTGGGGATTCTTATGGTGGTGGGATGTCCGCTAGACAGTCAGACCCTAGTGCAAAAATGACCTGCTTGGGGGGTGTTTTGGGGGATGGATGGCCACTCAGTGAGTTGGCCTTGAAAATATATATCGGATTCGGGTTCCACTTTAAAACCCTCTTATTTGAGCCTCATATTGTAATAGTCAGAAAATACTTCCTATTTGGGTGGTGTTGTGGGGGTGGGTTGACCCCATACACACTTTTCCCAAATATTCATATCAAATTCGTGATTTACTCCCGAAGACCTTTCATTTGAGCCCCATATTGATATGGTCGTAAATTTGTCCCGTTTGGGGGATGTTTTTGGTGGGAGGCGGCCCCCCAAACACTTGATCCCATATTTGGATATCAGATTCGTATTCTACATTCAAATATCTTTTATTTAAGCCCCATATTCCCATGGTCAATAAATAAGTCCAGTTTGGGGGGTGTTTTGGGAAAGGGGTGGACCCCCAGAAAAGTGGTCCCACATTTGGATATCAGGTTCGTATTCTACTCGCAAATACCTTTCATTTGAGTCCCATATTGCCATGGTCGGTAAATATGTCGGATTTAGGAGTGTTTTGGGGCTTGGGGTGGTCCCCCTAACACTTGGTCCAACAATTGGATACCAGACACGTTTTCTTATCCAAAATACCTTTCATTTGAGTCCCATATTGTCGTGATTGGCCTAAATGTAGGTTCGTAGGTTTTAGGGTTGGGCAGCCCTCTTAAGTACCCCATCCGAAATTTGGATATCAAATTTTTGTTTTTAGGGTACTATATGAGAGCACACAAAATTTCGCTTTAATAGCACCACTCATCTCCGAGATCTGGCGTTTCTGAAAATTAGGTAAGGGGGAGGGTCCGCCCACCTTCAAATATCAAAAAATGTAGAACCTTATTTTCACCACGGATCATTATGTACCATCTGTGAAAATTTCAAAAAAAATCGGTTCAGCCGTTTCTGAGTCCATAAGGAACACACAAACATACAAACAAATAAACACAAATTGATTTTTATATAAGATATAGAAAGTTAGAAGATAGATAGTACAACATGTATAAACTTATTAACTGTACTAAATTTACGTAGTCAGCGTAGGAAACAACTGTAATAAGCCAATTGAAATTAATCCAATAATCTAAACAATAAACGTTAATAATCTTCTTCTTATATATAACAAGTAAAAGCGTGCTAAGTTCGGCCGGGCCGAATCTTACATACCCTCCACCATGGATCGCATTTGTCGAGATTTTTTTCCCGGCATCTCTTCTTAGGCAGAAAAGGATATAAGAAAAGATTTGCTCTGCTATTAGAGCGATATCAAGATATGGTCTGGCTTGGACCACAATTAAATTACATGTTGGAGACCTGTGGAAAATGGCAGCCAATTCGAATAAGAATTGCGCACTCTAGAGGCTCAAGAAGTCAAGACCCAATATATATATATCAGGTTATGGACTGATTTTAACCACACTTGGCACAGTTCTTGGATATCATAACAAAACACGTCGTGCAAAATTTCATTCAAATCGGATAATAATTGCGACCTCTAGAGGCTCAAGAAGTCAAGACCCATGATCGGTTTATATGGCAGCTATATCAAAACATGGACTGGTATTTTTACAATACCAACCGACCTACACTAATAAGAAGTATTTGTGCAAAATTTCAAGCGGCTAGCTTTACTCCTTCGGAAGTTAGCGTGCTTTCGACAGACAGACGGACGGATGGACGGCCGGACGGATGGACGGCCGGACGGATGGACGGCCGGACGGATGGACGGCCGGACGGATGGACGGACGGACATGGCTAGATCGACACAAAATGTCGCGACGATGAAGAATATATATACTTTATGGGGTCTCAGAAGAATATTTCGAGTAGTTACAAACAGAATGACGAAATTAGTATACCCCCCATCTTATGGAGGAGGGTATAAAAATCAATTTGTGTTTGTTTGTCAGTTTGCTTGTATGTTTGTTTGTTTGTTTGGATGTTCCTTACAGACTCAGAAATGGCTGAACCGATTTTCTTGAAATTTTCACTGATGGTGCATAATGATCCCGTGGGGCAATAAGGGTACTAAATTTTTTGATATCTGGAGGGGGGCGGACCCTCCCCTTTAACCTAATTTTCAGAAACGCCAAATCTCGGAGATGGGTGGTGCGATTTAAGCGAAATTTTGTGTGATCTCATAAAGTAACCTACAAACAAAAATTTTGTACCAAAATGTCGGATGGAGTACCTAGGGTGGGTGCCCCACCCCAAAACCTACCAAATATATATATACACCAATCACGACAATATGGGAGTCAAATGAAAGGTATTTAAAATTAGAAAACGTATTTAGTATCCATTTGTCGGACCAAGTGTTTGTGGTACAACCCCAACCCCCAAAACACCCCTAAATCGGACATATATACCGACCATGGCAATATGGCACTCAAATGAAAGGTATATGAGAATAAAATACAATTTTGATATCCAAATTCGGGACAAAGTTCCCTTCCACAAAACACCCCCAAGCAGGACTTATATATCGGCCTTGGCAATATGGGGCTTAAATAATAGGTATTTGAGTGTAGAACACGTATCTGATATCCAGATGTGGGATCAAGTGGTTGGGGGGCCCGCCCATCCCCGAGAACATCCCTTAAAGAAGACAAATTTACGACCAAAGCAATATGGGGCTCAAATGAAAGGTGTTTGGAAGTAAAGCACATATCTTATATCAATGTTCGGGAAAAGTGTTTATGGGGCCACCCCACCCCCATAACACCACCCAAATAGCAAGTATTTGCTGACCATTGCAATATGTGGCTCAAATGAGAAGTATTTTAGAGTATAATAAGAATCTGATACATATTTTCAAAGCCAAGTCACTCAGTGGCCGATCCATCCCCAAAACACCCCCCAAACCAGTCATGTTTGCCGACTATGGAAAAATGGAGCTCAAATGAGTGGACCATGAATCTGACATCAACATTCGGTACCAATGTCTACGGGACGTTCCATCACCATAACAACCCCACAAGTAGGACTTATTTGCTCACCAAGACAATTTGGGTCTTAAGACTGTGGAGCTCGATATTCATAGTTTTTAGGGCCCACACCCCAAACGGGACATATTTGCTGTTTTTCCAATAAGGGGTTTGAGGGTAATGGCAAATGGGTTCCAAGAAAATGATATATAGATATAAGAAAATAGAGCACGTTTCTGATATATTATCCGGGCTTAGTGTTTGGGGGACCACCCCACCCCCCAAAACATCACTAAATTGGTAATATTTACCGGCCATGTCAATGCGGAGCTTAAATGTGAGGTGTTTGGGGGTAGAGCGAGAATTGATACCCACTTTCGGGACCAATTTTCTGGGGGTCTACCCCTTTCCCAAAATACCTCACAAACAGCAATGCCAATATGTGGCTCAAATGAAAGGTATTTGAGATTAGAAAACGAATTTGATAACCTAATTTGGGGCCATGTGTTTGGGGGACACCTCATCGTGTAAACTCCTCTAATCCAATGGCAATATGGGGTTAAAATAAATGGTATTTGAAAGAAGAGCACGATGCTGATATTTTTTCAGGGCCAAGTGTCTGGCGGACCACATCACCCCCGAAAACACCAATAAATCAGATATCATGAGAATATCGGGCTGAAATAAAGTATTTAAGAATGGAGTACACCTTACATCCAAACTCAAATTCGTAGACCAATAAAGACCATATGGGATTCAGATAAAGGCACTTATATTGTTAAACTGTTAGTCCAGCTATATACTATTTTCGTAGCATGGTATTTCACTAAAAGCTCTTTGGTTGTCGAAAATGAATTTTGTTCCATACAAAGTAAAATAAGGCGCAGCGGAGCTGGCCCGGGTCAGCTAGTATATCTATATTTATAAAAATTAATTTGTGTTTGTTTGTATGTTTGTTTGTTTGAATGTACAATATGATTGTTTGTTTGAATGTACAATATGATTGTTTGTTTGAATGTATGTTTGTTTGTGGGTTTGTAAATTTGTTTGTTCAGTATAGACTCAAAAACGGCTGAACCGATTACTTTCAAGTTCTCACAGATTAGGGGGAGTGGTCCGGAAGGAGCAATAGGCTATATATTTCATTGAAAGCGGTAGGTGGACGGACCTGCCCTAAAAGTACGACCCCAAAATCAAAGCGAATCGATCGAGATAATATAGGATTCAAATGGAAGGTATTAGAGTAGACTACGAATTTCAAATTAACAAGTAAAAAGGCATTAAGTTGCGACACGGATATCGAAAAACCTTACACAACGAAATGTCTTAAATCTCGGCGAAATCGGACAATAAATGCTCCTTTTATGAGCCCAAAACCTTAAATCGAGAGATCGGTCTATATGGCAGCTATATCCAATTCTGGACCGATCTGGGCCAAATTGACGAAGGACGTCAAACCTAACGCAACTCATCGTCTCAAATTTCGGCAAAATGCGGCTTGTATGGGCCCAAAACCTTAAATCGAGAGATCGGTCTATATGGCAGCTATATTCAAATCTGCACCGATCTGAGCCAAATTGACGAAGGATGTCGAGCGGCCTAACGCAACCCACTGTCCCAAATCTCAGCAAAATTGCATAATAAATGTGGCTTTTATGGGCCTAAGAACCTAAATCGGAGGATCGGTCTATATGGCAGCTATATCCAAATCTGGACCGATCTGAGCCAAATTGACAAAGTACGTCGAAGGGTCTAACGCAACCCGCTGTCCCAAATCTCAGTCTAAGACCCTAAATCGGCCAATCGGTCTATGTGGGGGCTATATCAAGATATAGTCCGATATTTCCCATCTTCTAACTTAACCTGCTTATGGAAAAAAAAGAATCTGTGCAAAGTTTCAGCTCAATATCTCTATTTTTAAAGACTGTGGCGTGATTTCAACAGACAGACGGACGGACATGTCTAGATCGTCTTAGATTTTTACGCTGATCAAGAATATATATACTTTATAGGGACGGAAATCGATAGTTCGATGTGTTGCAAGCGGAATAACAAAATTAATATACCCCCATCCTTCGGTGGTTGGTATAAAATATAGGATACAAGTAACTGGGGGCCCGCCCCGACCCCAAATCCCCCTAAAATAGGTTTATTGGACAATAATGACAATATGGGACTCGAATGAGAGGTATTCGGAAGTAGATTACGAAAATGGTCAGGAATGAGGAAAGGGGTTTTTAGTTTCTTGATATTGGAAGGGGGTGAATCCTCCTCCGTTACTCCAAAAACACCACTTACAATCAAAAGTGGACCAATAGGGATAATATGTGTATCAAATGATAGGTATTGGGGAGTAGAATACGAATATGGTATTAAAAATTGGGATGAAGTATGCAATGGCTCGTCCAACCTCAAAATCTACCCCAAACAAACATACTGGACATATGGAGTTGGACTACGAATATGACATAAAAAATGAGAATATAATTCGAACCTAGCTAGGTGAGCATCAATTTAAAATTTGATTGCAGATTACGAATATGACATTGAACTTTGTGTCCAAGAATCTAGGTGGTGCATTACCTCCTAAAGTCGAATCCAATAGATTATTTGACCCATTAAAAGAATGGGGGAACAAGTGATAGAAATTTTTGAGTGGAGTGCGGGATTCAAATTTGTGCTCAAGTGCCAAATGGAGTGAGGCGCCCATCACCAAACGGATGCATTCACCAATTATGACAATATGGGGTTAAATTCAAAGTATAAGCTAGTGGACTGCGAATATGATATATATATTCTGCTCATATACCTAGCGGACCACCTCACCTCAAAAAAGTTGATCAATTATAATGGCCTAACAGGACACTGCCGCCATTCCCCCAAAGATTTGACGTTTAGTGTGATAAGAGCAGTTGCAAACCTTAACGACAAGGTCGCCGCCGTTTTTAGCTCATCGACAAGGAGCCTTTTTTTCCTAGAAAAGCCTAAACAACGTGCTGCTGGGCAACACTTTCATGTTCAAAAGGTTTACATGGTTAAATTACTAAGAACTTTCGCCACCGCACCTAATAGACCGGCAAATTAGTTCTCTACCACTGAGAATAGTTTAATAGGGCAATTTGATTTGATTTAAAAAAGACTAAATGATGACTATTCAACAGGTAGCCAGGTAGTCAGTTATAGACAACTAATACATGATGATCAATGTTATAGGCGCTAAGCCGCTCCAAGCGAGTAGCAGCATAGACAAAGGAAATCTATAGACTCATAATATATATTCAAACAAGTAAAAGCGTGCTAAGTTCGGCCGGGCCGAATCTTATATACCCTCCACCATGGATCGCATTTGTCGAGTTCTTTTCCCGGCATCTCTTCTTAGGCAATAAAGGATATAAGAAAAGAGTTGCTCTGCTATTAAAAGGATATCAAGATATGGTCCGGTTCGGACCACAATTAAATTATATGTTGGAGACCTGTGTAAAATTTCAGCCAATTCGTATAAGAATTGCGTCCATTGGGGCTCACGAAGTAAAATAGAGAGAACGATTTATATGGGATCTGTATCGGGCTATAGACCGATTCAGACCATAATACACACGTTTGTTGATGGTCATGAAAGGATCCATCGTACAAAATTTCAGGCATATCGGATAATAAGTGCGACATCTAGGGGTCAAGAAGTCAAGATCCCAGATCGGTTTATATGGCAGCTATATCAGGTTATGAACCGATTTTAACCTTATTTGACACAGTTGTTGAAAGTAAAAATAAAATACGTCATGCAAAATTTTAGCCAAATCGCATAGGAATTGCGCCCTCTAGAAGCTCAAGAAGTCAAATCCCCAGATCTGTTTATATGACAGCTATATCAGGTTATTGACCGATTTCAACCATACTTGTCACAGTTGTTGGATATCATAAAAAAATACTTCGTGCAAAAATTCATTCAAATCGGATAAGAATTGTGCCCTCTAGAGGCTCAAGAAGTCAAGACCCAAGATCGGATTATATGGCAGCTATATCAGGTTATGGACCGATTTGAACCATACTTGGCACAGTTGTTGGATATAACAACGAAATACGTCGTGCAAAATTTCGTTTCAATCGGATAAGAAATGCACACGCTAGAGGCTCAAGAAGTCAAGACCCAAGATCGGTTTATATGGCAGCTATATCTGGTTATGGACCGATTTGAACCATACTTGTCACAGTTGTTGGATATCATAACAAAACACGTCGTGCACAATTTCATTCCAATCGGATAAGAATTGCGCACGCTAGAGGCTCAAGAAGTCAAGACCCAAGATCGGTTTATATGGCAGCTATATCAGGTTATGGACCGATTTGAACCATACTTGGCACAGTTGTTGGATATCATAGCAAAACATGTCGCGCAAAATTTCATTCCAATCGGATAAGAATTGCGCTGTCTAGAGGCTCAAGAAATCAAGACCCAAGATCGGTTTATATGGCAGCTATATCAAAACATTGACCGATATGGCCCATTTACAATACCAACCGACCTACACTAATTGGAAGTATTTGTGCAAAATTTCAAGCGGCTAGCTTTACTTCTTCGGAAGTTAGCGTGCTTTCGACAGACAGACGGACGGACGGACGGACGGACGGACAGACGGACGGACATGGCTAGATCGACATAAAATGTCGCGACGATCAAGAATATATATACTTTATGGGGTCTCAGACGAATATTTCGAGTAGTTACAAACAGAATGACGAAATTAGTATACCCCCCATCTTATGGTGGAGGGTATAAAAAGCTCTAACAGATGGGAGAAATGTAAAATTCTCAGTCGTTATATGTGATTGCGTAAGCATCCGGGGCGACATGGAACAGAGAACTTTTAAGTAACTTTGTTAACATGTTGGGTATTAAAGTCTAAGCCTTTCCCTTATCGATGGCAGCACTATTATTTAAATTTGCGCCATCTATTCTGTGTGCAAATGGAATAGTCATAACCGGCGAAATATGCATAATTAATGCCCCTATAGCCGCTTAATCGAAATATTTGGACCAAATTTGACACGGATATTGAGTGGGGTACAAGTAATTGTTCAATTTTGTAGAACAAAATATTGGTCATTTTGGTAGCCATATCCAAAAATTGACTGATCTGAAGCATATACAACACGGATGTCGAAAAGCCTAATATAAGTCGCAGTGTCAAATTTCAGCGAAAACGGATTATGAATGTGCTTTTTATGGGGCAAAGACTTTAAATCGAGGAATAGGTTTATATGGCAGCTATACCCAAATCTGGGCCAAATTGAAAAAAATAGTCGAAAAGCCTAACGTAACTCATCTTCTCAAATTTCGGCGAAATCGGACAATAAATGCGCCTTTTATGGGCCCAAGGCCTTAAATCGAGAGATAGGTCTGTATGGCAGCCATACCCATATATGAACCGATCTGAGCCAAATTGAAGAAGGATGTCGAAGGACCTAGCACAACTCACTGTCCCAAATATCGGCGAAATCGGATAATAAATGCGTCTTTCATGGGCCCAAGTCCTTAATAGAGAGATCGGTCTATATATGGCAGCCTTATACAAATCTGGACTGAACTGACCCAAATTGAAAAAGGATGTCGAGTGGCCTAATATAACTCACTGTCGTAATAGGTCTAAAACCCTAAATCGGCGGACCGGTCTATATGGCAGCTGTATCCAAATCTGGACCGATGTTGGCCAAATTGACGAAGGATGTCGATGGGCCTTATATAACTCACTGACCCAAATTTCAGCAAAATCGGATAATAAATGTGGCTTTAATGGGCCTAAAGCCCTTAATCGGCGGATCGGTTCATATGGGACTATTTCAAGATATAGTCTTATATAGCCCATCTTCGAACTTAACCTGCTAATGAACAAAAAAAGAATCTGTGCAAAATTTCAGCTCAAGATCGCTATTCTTAAAGACTTTAGCTCTTCTTTTAAATACCATTTATTTAAACCCCATATTGGTTTAAAGGAGTTTACAAGATGAGGCGTCCCCCAAACACATGACCCCAAAATAGGTTATCAAATTCGTTTTCTAATCTCAAATACCTTTCATTTGAGTCACATATTGGCATGCTCGAAAAATTTTTACCCTTTGGGGGTGTTTTGGGGAAAGGGTGATGCCCTAAATACATGGTCCTACATTTGGATATCAAATTCGTTTTCTACTCCCAAATACCTTTATTTGAGCCCCATATTACGATGGTCCATAAAAATTGCTGTTTGTGGGGTATTTTGGGAAAGGGGGTAGAACCCCAGAAAAATGGGTCCGAAAGTGGGTATCAATACCCCAATGCCTTTCATTTAAGCTCCACATTGACATGATCGGTAAATATGCCCCATTTATTCTCGATTTAAACGTGCTCTATTCTCATATGTCTATATATACCCATATTGGCCCTAAAATTGGAAATAAAATTAGTTTTCTAATCTCATTTAAACTCCTTATTGCTAAAGTCAGCAAATATGTCCGGTTTGGGGTATTGGCCCTAAAATCTATAAATACTTTGTTGCACTCTCTTTAAGACACAAATTGTCATGGTGAGCAAATACGTCCTATTTTGGGGTTGTTATTGTGGTGGGACGACCCCTAGACAGTTGGTCCCTAATGTTGATATCAGGTACGTGGTCTACTCCCAAATACCTTTAATTTGAGCCTGATATTTCCATAGTCGACAAACGTGACCGGCTTGAGGAGTGCTTGGGGGATGGGCGGCCACTCAGAGAGTTGGCCTTGGAAATATATGCTCTACTCTAAAACGCTCTTATTTGAGCCTTATATTGCATTAGTAAGCAAATGCTTCCTATTTGGGTGGTGTGTGGGGGTGGCCTAATAGACACTTTTCGGCCCACTAAACACTTGGACGCATATTTGAATATCAGATTCGAATTCTACACAATATTACCTTTTATTTAACCCTCATATTCCAATAAGTTTTCTTATCTTAATAACCTTTCATTTGAGTCCCATATTGTCGTGATTGGTCTAGGTATATGTTTGGTAGGTTTTAAGGTGGGGCGGCCCCCTAGCTATATATATATATATATATATATATATATATATATATATATATATATATATATATATATATATATATATATATATATATATATATATATATATATATATATATATATATATATATATATATATATATATATATATATATATATATATATATATATATATATATATATACATATATATGTATGTGTACCGTGACTTTTGGGGACCAAAAAAATTTCGGAGTTTTGACCGATTAAAAATTATCTCGCGACTTTTTACGCCTTTCTATATAAAAAAAAACTTTTTTGCCCTATTTGGGGCCTATTTATCGCAGATTTACTACCTACCGGTACTTTTGAGTACATTACTTTATGTATCGTTACTTTCGAGGACGCGTCCTTGAATATCACGCTGTATATAAGTAAAACAGGATTGCCAACGCTGCTTAATTTATTTTCAATTTCTACGCATCGCCGTTGTTTTAGGACAACCGACTTTGACTACTTTTCGAGGACAACAGCTAACTGCATATTACTGTCCATAATTTTAATATTGTGATGAAATTTTGCCTCATAACAAATATAACAAGTAAAAGCGTGCTAAGTTCGGCCGGGCCGAATCTTATATACCCTCCACCATGGATCGCATTTGTCGAGTTCTCTTCCCGGCATATCTTCTTAGGCAAAACAGAATATAAGAAAATATTTGCTCTGCTATTAGAGCGATATCAAGATATGGTCCTGTTTGGACCACAATTAAATTATATGTTGGAGACCTGTGTAAAATGTCAGCCAATTCGAATAAGAATTGCGCTCTTTGTGAGCTCAAAAAGTAAAATAGAGAGATCGATTTATATGGGAGCTGTATCGGGCTATGGTCCGATTCAGATCATAATAAACACGTATGTTGATGGTCATGAGAGAATCCGTCGTACAAAATTTCAGGCAAATCGGATAATAATTGCGACCTCTAGAGGCTCAAGAAGTCAAGATCCCAGATCGGTTTATATGGCAGCTATATCAGGTTATGAACCGACTTGTACTTTATTTGCCATAGTTGTTGAAAGTAACAATAAAAAACGTCTTGCGAAATTTCAGCCGAATCGGATAGGAATTGCGCCCTCTAGAAGCTCAAGAAGTCAAGTCCCCAGATCTGTTTATATGACAGCTATATCAGGTTATGAACCGATTTGAACCATATTTGGCACAGTTGTTGGATATCATAACAAAATACTACGTGCCAAAATTCATTCAAATTGGATAAGAATTGCGCCCTCTAGAGGCTCAAGAAGTCAAGACCCAAGATCGGTTTATATGACAGCTATATAAGGTTATAGATCGATTTGAACCATACTTGGCACAGTTGTTGGATATCGTAACAAAACACGTCATGCAAAATTTCATTCCAATCGGATAAGAATTGCGCCTTCTAGAGGCTCAAGAAGTCAAAACTCAAAATCGGTTTATATGGCAGCTATATCAGGTTATGAACCGATTTGAACCATACTTGGCACAGTTTTTGGATATCATAACAAAACACGTCGTGCAAAATTTCATCCCAATCGGATACGAATTGCGCACTCTAGAGGCTCAAGAAGTCAAGACCCAAGATCGGTTTATATGGCAGCTATATCAGGTTATAAACCTATTTGAACCATACTTGGCACCGATGTTGGATATCATAACAAAATACGTCGTGCAAAATTTCATCCCAATCGGATAAGAATTGCGCACGCTAGAGGCTCAAGAAGTCAAGACCCAAGATCGGTTTATATGGCAGCTATATCAGGTTATGGACCGATTAAAACTATACTCGGCACAGTTGTTTGATATCATAGCAAAACACGTCGTGCAAAATTTCATTCCAATCGGATAAGAATTGCGCACTCTAGAGGCTCAAGAAGTCAAGACCCAAGATCGGTTTATATGGCAGCTATATCAAAACATGGACCGATATGGCCCATTTACAATACCAACCGACCTACACTAATAAGAAGTATTTGTGCAAAATTTCAAGCGGCTAGCTTTACTCCTTCGGAAGTTAGCGTGCTTTCGACAGACAGACGGACGGACGGACGGACGGACGGACGGACGGACGGACGGACAGACGGACGGACATGGCTAGATCGACATAAAATGTCGCGACGATCAAGAATATATATACTTTATGGGGTCTCAGACGAATATTTGGAGTAGTTACAAACAGAATGACGAAATTAGTATACCCCCCATCTTATGGTGGAGGGTATAAAAAGGCACTTAAAAAGCAGGGCCGAACTTTGGATGTCCGCCACGTCGGATACATTTTGTCGCTATTTGGTGAAAGATGCATAACATGTGAACCTATGGCTGTATCAAAACATGGTCCCATTTGGATTCGACACCGACGTCGAGCAATCTAATACAATTCACCGTTCAAAATGGTAAAACAGAATATTGGTCTATGTGGTAGTTATATCTAAATATAGTCTGATCTTTACCATTTTCAGGACGATATGTGAAGGTGAACTACAGCCCAATGTACCCAACTTCAGAATAATCGGCAACAAAATACAGCTTTGACGGGCCCAAAAACTTAAATCGGGTGATCGGTCTCTATGGCCGCTATATCCAAATATAGACCGATCTAAACCATATAGAGCCCTCATGTCGAAAAGCCTGGCATAGCACACTGTAGCGAATTCCAGCGAAATGGGTTAAAAAATACGACTTTTAGGACCCAATACCCCAAATTGGGATATTGGTCTATATAGCAGCATTGTCGAAATATAGACTGATCTGAGCCATATAGAAAACGGATGTCGAAGAGACTAACAAAGCTCACTGTGCAAACTTCCAGCAAAATAGGGCAATAAACTCTGTTTTTATCCGAGAGATCAGTATAAATGGCAGCTATATTCAAAATAATGGAGGCCACCGTAGCTCAGGTTAGCATGTCCGCCTTTGACGCTGAACGCATGGGTTCAAATCCCGGCGTCGACATCCCAAAAAATTTTCAGCGGTGGTTTTCACCTCCTAATGCTGGCAACATTTGTGAGGTTCTTTGCCATGAAAAAACTTCTCCCGAAAGAGGTGTCGCACTGAGGCACGACGTTCGGACTCGGCTATAAAAAGGAGGTGCCTTATCATTGAGATTAAACTTGAATCGGACTGCACTCATTGATATGTGAGAAGTTTGTCCCTGTTCCTTAATGGAATGTTCATGGGCAAATTTGCAATTTGCATTTGCATCTTAGCCATACTCGATAGGAATATAGAAAGGACAACTCAATTGCAATTTTGCCCATGAACATTCCATTAAGGAACAGGGGCAAACTTCTCACATATCAATGGGTGCTGTCCGATTCAAGTTTAAGCTCAATGATAAAGAGCCTCCTTTTTATAGCCGAATGCGACCCGATACAGACAGCTATATCTTAAATATACCGATGTTTACATATTTGGCATGGATCGTTTCAACTAATTTTTTCAATTTTTATAGCCTGCATAAATAAAACAAGTAAAAAGGCATTAAGTTCGGCCGGGCTGAACTTTGGATACCAGCCACCTCGGGTATATGTGTAAACCACCTTTCGTCATAATCCGATAAAAGATGCATAATTTGTGCAACCATAGCAGCTATGTACGATTTGGACCAAACCCGGCACGGACATTGATTGGTGTAATAAATAAAAGTCAATGTTCAATTTTGAATAACAAAATATTGATTTTGTTGGCAGCTATAACCAGATATATGCCGATCTGAACCATATAACCCCTGGATGTCGAAAAGCCAAACATAAATCACTTCGTCAAATTAGAGCGAAATCAGATAGTAAATGGGGCCCAAGACCTTAGATCGAGAGATCGGTCATATGGCAGCTATATCCTAATCTGAACCGATCTGGGCAAAATTGAAATTGAAAAGATATTGAGGGACCCAACACAACTCACTGTCCCAAATTTCAACGAAATCGGACAATAAATGCGCCTTTTATGTGCCCAAAACCTAAAATAGAGAGATCGGTTTTTATGGCAGCTCTATTTAAATCTAGAGCGGTCTAAGCCAAATTGGAAACAGATTTTGAAGTGCTTAACACAATTCATTGTCCCAAATTTCAGCGAAATTAGAATATAAATTCGCCTTTCATGTGCACAAGACCTCAAATCAAGAGATCGGTCTATATAGCAGCTATATACAAATCTGGACTGGTATTGGCCAAATTGAAGAAAGATATTGAGTGACCTAACACAACTCACTGCCCTAAATTTCAGCGAAATCGAACAATAAATGCCACTTTTTGGATTATAAGACCTTAAATCGAGAGATTAGTCTATAAAGCAGCTATATCCAAATCTGAACCAATCTGGTCCAAATTTAAAAAAGATGTCGAAGAGCTTAATACAACTTGCTGTCCCAAAAATTTCAGCGAAATCGGACAATAAACGAGCCTTTTATGGGCCCAAGACCTTAAGTCGAGAAATCGGTCTATATGGCAGCTATATCGAAATCTAAACCGATCTTGTCCAAATTAAACAAGGATGTCTAGTGACCGAAAACAACTCTGTCTCAAATTTCTGCAAAATCGGGTAATAAATGCGGCTTTTATGGGCCTAAGACCTTAAATCGGCAGATCGTTTTATATGGGGTCTACACCAAGATATAGTCCGATATAGCCCACTTCACTTGCCTATGGATAAAAACAGAAAATGTGCAAAGTTACAGCTAAATATCTTTATTTTTAAAGACTGTAGCCTGATTTCAACAGACAGATGGACGGACATGGCTGGGTCGTCTTATAATTTTACGACGATCAAGAATATATTTTATAGGGTCGGATATTGATATTTGGTGATGGGTATAAAAAGATTGTCTGCGAAGTTTCAGCTCAATATCGTTAAGCTGTGCCGTGATTTCAACAGACAGAAGAATGGAGAAACATGGCTATATCGTCATAAAGTTTAACGCGGAATAATAATATTACACTTTGTAGTGAAAGAAATAGATATGTGATGCGAACGAAATGACATAATTGAGCATACAAACGAATAAAGTATAGCTGAGCCAAATTTTGGATATATCATGTTTGTTATCCTATACAATACGAGCAACTATTTTACATATAAGGAAATATTTAAACAATTTTGGATTGTACTTGAAATACGCATCGAATGATCCACTACATTTTATTTCAAACTTCAGAGATACCAATAATATATATACTTGTGTAGACTCGCGGCCTTACATCTGAAGATCAGTCTATTTGGCAGCTGCATATATCCATATATGACCCCATCCAATGTGTAGTCTCATACAAGACTATGTACAAATTTCAGAGTAGTAAGATAAGAGATGTGCCTTTTATGAACTCAAGACCTTAAATGGTAGAAGTGTTTATATTATCCGAACATCTCAATTGTATTTTCGGTAATGTCCAATAAAGCTCACTGAATCCTTCTAAGATACCTTGACAATAAAAAAATCGATTAAGAAAAACATGATACATTTGCATAACACTTTATTAAATTATCACACTTTCTTTAATTTTGACACTTAATTAAAATTAACATTATAATATCAAAATACATATTTTTAAGGCGTTACGCTGCATGAATAATGTGGTATTTCATAATTAAACAAAATATTGTGCTGAGGCTTTGCCTTTTCTGACCACCTTTTGTTACGATCGATGCAGATCGCCCTTATGCAATACACTTTCCTTCATTGCATAGCAAATTTGATGTGGCATTTAGAGAGATGTTCACCTTTTAAAACTCTCACTTAATATAAGCTGCAATGCTATTTTAATTTTCCTTGGGCTAGCGCACGAGTTTTCTTATGTTTATTACATTACAAATTGCCATTGATTTGTTTTTTTCTTTGTCTAGTTACTCACTCCACCACAGTTGAGTACTTGGTACTTTGATTAATTTGCTTTAAACTTAATGGGTCGTTCATACTTAATAATTATGTATGTTGTTTTTATTCGATCTTCACATGTTATAAATAATCGGTATGAAATATAGTATAAAATTGTTTTATATATATTTCTTCCAATGCAAATAATCTGAAAACAAGATTGGCGAATGACAGAATTTCGTCGAAATTTTTTGTTGAATCATTTCGTGCTTTGTAACCGGCCATGAGTAATAGTAGCTTTGTTTTATTTAGCCATTAAGCGGATTTTCCCCGCTTAGTTTGTATGGCGAAAAAAGCTATACCCGATTAGCTAAGTGGCCAATCTTATCGCCGCTTATCAAAACTTATGGTGTCATCATTCAATCTGAATGACAAAACTAAAAGAGGCAGAACGCAACATATTTATTCAATGATTAAACATTCTGGAATTCAAAAATTGCTTAAACCCCGTTTACATTCGCCACTAAATCCGGATTTAATGGCTCGATCACCTGTTTTCCCTTTAGAAAATCAGCTGACGTGAGCCTTAAATCCGGATTTAGCGGCCAATGTAAACGGGGCTTTAGAAATCGCAATTATAAACCCCGAGAAACATTTATATAAAATTAAAATGACTTAGCCACATTTGTATGTGGAGGTTGGTGGCGATTCTCGTCAAGCTCCTATGGGTAAGCAAGCTCGTTCCGTTCCCAAGGACCGATCGCCGCCAGAACATGATGGCCATTGGTTATTTGAAGGCACCAATAACTCGTCTTGTCATATCTAGCATCATTGCAGGCAAATGCAACTCTGCACACAAATCCCCCCCAAAAAAAAAAAAAAAAAACCGGTAAAGTTATATTTTTTTTGCCACATGTAGATATTGTTTTTAGTCGTCAAAGATAACAAGTTTTGCGTGTTGATTTTTTGGCATTTGTTTACAGTGTTGCATTTTTGCAACGCGACACTCAAAAATGTTGGATATTTATTCCAAAATCCATTTGTCATATTACACTTTTCGTACATATCACACCTGAATTCACTAAAAGAAGGTTAGGCCACTTTCGAAAACATAAAGTGGATAGGCCCTATGAAGATCATTAAGGAAGGTGCAGGATAAAAATGAGACAAATAGGAGAAAATCTAAACAAAGAATGTATGTACAAAGAGAAAAAGTTGACATCCTCAATGCCGAGTATTGTCAAAACTCACAAATTGTATGTCGGCTGATTGCTTATGATATGTACAACCAAGACATATTTATTTACAGGTAGTGGCAGTTGCCCAACAACAAAATTTTGAGTACACTATCTGTCAAAATCAGTGATTAGTGCAACCCTGATTTTGAGCATGTTACTAGTTCGCTCCATTTTTCATTGTTTGTTTGTGCTATGGTTCTTAACTATAATACACACACACACACTCGTTGATAGATTGTGTACTTCGCGAGAAAAAATTGTACTCAGCTGTTTACGGTACGCTACCTGGTGATTATATCATGTGTACAACATTCAGAGTAGCTATTTTTGAAATAACCTATGACATGTCTGCTCGTCTAAAGGCATCTTAAGTAATTATGTTAAACAAAAAATTTTGTTTTTTCACAACGAATCCGAAAGCTGAATAAAATACTCTGCTTTAGCATTAGTTGCCAATCTGGATTGATGTCATTTTCATACATATTTCATTGTAATGCACCATATAGTACATACTTAAATAATACACAGCCATTATGTAAAACGACCCATAATATTTGAAACCAAATGATTCAAAGTACAAAGTACCGAAACTCATATACCGGATTAAAAGGTACCCAAATTTTAAACCGCATTAAAAATAGCGAAAACAAGTGAAGTTTGTTGAAGCAATGATTTCAATGCATTCCCGAATGCAACAATGACAAAGATCAAAATTTTGCTTTAAAAATGCAACCCTGTCAATTTCAACAAATTATGAAGGGAAGTTCACAACTAATGCCCATATTCACAAAACTTAAACTATGCTTATTTGACAGATTTCCTTTATAGAACTGTCAAATAAACCCATTATAAAGCTGTTTTAAGTTTTGTGAATACGAGTGTAAAAGTTTTTTTGTTTAGAGTAGGTATTTTAAAAACTTTCAACTAAAGCCTCCATTGACGAGCCGACAAGTCATATGTAATTTCAAAAATAGCCACGCTGAAAATTGTACACATCGTGTGATACGTAAGAAAAATTTAATATGACAAATGGATTTTGGAATAAATATGCAACTTTTTCGATTAAATCGAGCTTCTATTTCATCGAACATACATGTAGACACATGTCTATAAAAAAAGTGCAATACATACGACAATACATGGCGATTAGAGAGCGCTCTATTCGTATTTGACTTACATAAGACAAGTCTTATGATTACAGAAAGTGACATGTCGTATGACTTGTCGGCTCGTCTAATTGGGGCTTTAACTTGCTTGAGTTTAAACTTTCCAATTGTTTCGATTTACTGTCATGCAGTATCTGCATTAACTCGCTTTGCTTTGGAAAACATATGAACCCTTCACACTTGTTGTTTTTAAACCCATCACCATAGGACAGGGGCAGGATTCACCAATAGAAGGTTAGGTCATTTTCGAAAACATAAAGTGGATAGGCCCCATTAACATCATTAAGGATGTCATATGTGCCGAATGAAAATGACAAAAATAGGAGAAAATCTAAACAAAGAATTAATTTACAAAGAGAACAAGTTGACATCCTCAATGCCAGGGTTCACTGAATAAGGTTAAGCTAAAGGCTCATTTAGACGGCATGTATTTGTCTTACATGTCAAATTTAGCACATGCAGAGTTGTACATGCCGTGTGATACAAACAAAACTAATATACGAGAATCACTTTTCAAAATAGCCCATGTAATTTCTTTCGATTAGAGCGCCCCCTATTCCTTCTGACAAAAACATAAAGAAATCAGCGGTTTTTGATATCAGTCGAATGAAAGTAACTCAAAATTAAATTGTTTTCGCAATTTTATAAATTAACCAGCTTTTCCACAACTTTAACAATTTTTACGCATAAAAAAATCAGCTTGTGATCAAATTTTTAGGTTATGTCATACGGACATAAAATGCAGGTGTGATAGCAAAAATTATGAATCATATGTAAATTCACAAATTTTGACAGACATTTTCAATTACATGTGAGTACAAAAAGTGACAGGTCATAAGACATCTACATTCCGTGTAAAAGCGGCTTAAGCTATCAGCCGACATAAATTTTTATACCCTCCACCATAAGATGGGGGGTATACTAATTTCGTCATTCTGTTTGTAACTACTCGAAATATTCGTCTGAGACCCCATAAAGTATATATATTCTTGATCGTCGCGACATTTTATGTCGATCTAGCCATGTCCGTCCGTCTGTCCGTCCGTCCGTCTGTCCGTCCGTCCGTCCGTCCGTCCGTCTGTCTGTCGAAAGCACGCTAACTTCCGAAGGAGTAAAGCTAGCCGCTTGAAATTTTGCACAAATACTTCTTATTAGTGTAGGTCGGTTGGTATTGTAAATGGGCCATATCGGTCCATGTTTTGATATAGCTGCCACATAAACCGATCTTGGGTCTTGACTTCTTGAGCCTCTAGAGTGCGCAATTCTTATCCGATTGGAATGAAATTTTGCACGACGTGTTTTGCTATGATATCAAACAACTGTGCCGAGTATAGTTTAAATCGGTCCATAACCTGATATAGCTGCCATATAAACCGATCTTGGGTCTTGACTTCTTGAGCCTCTAGCGTGCGCAATTCTTATCCGATTGGGATGAAATTTTGCACGACGTATTTTGTTATGATATCCAACATCGGTGCCAAGTATGGTTCAAATAGGTTTATAACCTGATATAGCTGCCATATAAACCGATCTTGGGTCTTGACTTCTTGAGCCTCTAGAGTGCGCAATTCATATCCGATTGGGATGAAATTTTGCACGACGTGTTTTGTTATGATATCCAACAACTGTGCCAAGTATGGTTCAAATCGGTTCATAACCTGATATAGCTGCCATATAAACCGATTTTGGGTTTTGACTTCTTGAGCCTCTAGAAGGCGCAATTCTTATCCGATTGGAATGAAATTTTGCATGACGTGTTTTGTTACGATATCCAACAACTGTGCCAAGTATGGTTCAAATCGATCTATAACCTTATATAGCTGTCATATAAACCGATCTTGGGTCTTGACTTCTTGAGCCTCTAGAGGGCGCAATTCTTATCCTGATATAGCTGTCATATAAACAGATCTGGGGACTTGACTTCTTGAGCTTCTAGAGGGCGCAATTCCTATCCGATTCGGCTGAAATTTCGCAAGACGTTTTTTATTGTTACTTTCAACAACTATGGCAAATAAAGTACAAGTCGGTTCATAACCTGATATAGCTGCCATATAAACCGATCTGGGATCTTGACTTCTTGAGCCTCTAGAGGTCGCAATTATTATCCGATTTGCCTGAAATTTTGTACGACGGATTCTCTCATGACCATCAACAAACGTGTTTATTATGATCTGAATCGGACCATAGCCCGATACAGCTCCCATATAAATCGATCTCTCTATTTTACTTTTTGAGCTCACAAAGAGCGCAATTCTTATTCGAATTGGCTGACATTTTACACAGGTCTCCAACATATAATTTAATTGTGGTCCAAACAGGACCATATCTTGATATCGCTCTAATAGCAGAGCAAATCTTTTCTTATATTCTGTTTTGCCTAAGAAGAGATGCCGGGAAGAGAACTCGACAAATGCGATCCATGGTGGAGGGTATATAAGATTCGGCCCGGCCGAACTTAGCACGCTTTTACTTGTTTTTTTTGAATTTTTGACAATACTTGGCATCTAATCGACCCAGATACGCAAAGTATTTAACTTAGAAACAAAACAAGACGATATTTTAGCTCAAGATATATGTGTAATCTAATTTTGTTTATATATAAAAGCACGTTTACATAGGACACTAAATCCGGATTTAATGGCTCGATCACCTGTTTTCCCTTAAATCCGGATTTAGTGGCCAATGTAAACGTACTTTTAAAAGCATTTTTGTATTTAATGGTAACGCTATTTGATTTGTTTTTGAACAAACAATATGTGTCAAATAAATGTGTCTAATATCAATGCAAAATCAAGAATTTTCGAATTTGACATATTTTGGCCATAAATAACAAAACAAGATGGATCAAATATTTGATAAATTTGAACGTACCTTAACGCTATTTGATTCGTTTTTGAACAAACAAAATGTGTTAAATAAATGTGTCTAAAAGCACGTTTACATTGGCCACTAAATCCGGATTTAGTGGCTCGATCACCTGTTTTCCCTTAATAAAATCAGCTGATGAGAGCCTTAA
This sequence comes from Stomoxys calcitrans, assembly GCF_963082655.1. Classification (NCBI taxonomy): domain Eukaryota; kingdom Metazoa; phylum Arthropoda; class Insecta; order Diptera; family Muscidae; genus Stomoxys; species Stomoxys calcitrans. Next base: position 85,944,559 of record NC_081552.1, on the reverse strand, counting down.
ATCCGGATTTAGTGACCATGGTAAACGTACTTTAATATAAATGCAAAAGCAAGAATTATCGAATTTGACATATTTTGGGCATAAATAACAAAACAAGATGCAAGATGGATCAAATATTTGATCAATCTGAACGTACCTTTAGGCACACTGTGAAAATATTGGCCAGATGAGGCGCCAGATAGTCAGCCTCCTTCTGTATTAACACCGCAAATATTCCATCAGGTCCGGGTGATTTAAATGGTTTAAAGCTCCTCAGGGATTTCTTTACCATAAATTTTGTGATGATGATCCTTCGATCACTCTCAGTATACTGTGGAAAATGGGTTTTCACCAAAAGCCTCAAAATATACTCCGTTGTCTCTGCTCTCACTTCCATGTCGTCTACCAACGTTTCAGTATAGACATAGGTTCTTGAAATAAACTTTTTCATTTTGAAGGCATCATTAACGTTATCGATCTGTTCGCAGAAAAGCTTCTAGGAGGCACGCTTTGCCTTGACACGCGGACAATTTGTATCTCCAGCTGAAAAGAACTACTTCTGTCTACACGGATTTACGCCTAGACCACAGTCACGGGGTAAAGTTAAAATTTTTTAAAATTTGGCGCTTGAAAATGGTCATCATTTATTGCTGGCACACGTGAAGTAGTGTTTGTAGTCGTAAATGTTAAAAATTGTTCAAGTTTTGTGAGTAGATTTTTTGAAATTTTTTTGCAGCGTTGCATTTTTGCAACGCGACACTCAAAATAATACTCATTGCGCTCATTCTGTTTCGGTCTTCATTCTGTTTTGCCATTGAGTTTGTCCAAAAACTGTTAAAGCTCCCATTAGCGATATAATTTCGGCAAAAAATTGGGGTACATTGTTATGAGACCAAATCGACCTATAAATCGATTATTCCACTTTTTAATCAGTGATAGTGAACCTCGATTTTTTCACACAAAGTCAACTAATCGATTAGGCGAAAGTCGATATCGAAATAAACATTTAGAATCATCCAAGGCGTATTTATCAGATGGTCTCATCAACCCAGCTGATAAAATTTTATGTCAATTAGTTTTTGAATTCGCCTTACAAAAATGTAAACTTCAAAATAAACATTTTATAAATTGATGTTTGTGTTCACTGCTGTTATGGTTATTAATCTTATGTTATACAATGACACCTGTAGAACAAGCTCAATGGCTATCTGCTTTACTCTGGGAACTTAGGTCCATTGTGTCCGAAGAAAGATTAGGCAATGAGAAAGAACACAAAACAATGAGAAAACGCATTAAGTTCGGCCGGGCCGAACTTTGGATACCCACCACCTCGAGTATATAACTAAACCACCTTTCGTAATAGTCCGGTGAAAAATTCATAATTCATGCACTCATCGCAGCTATTTCGAAATATGGTCCGATTTGGACCAAATTTGACACGGACATTTTTAGAACAAAATGAGTCTTTTTGGAAGCAAAATCCAAATATGGACCGATAAAAGGATGTCGAAAGGCTAAAATTAAATTTAAATTAATTAAATTCATAGCACTGTTTCTTTATTTTTTGCAATTATTCACCTAAAATACACTTATATATTTTTAATGTTATCAATTTATTTTTTACTAAAATTTTTTATTATAATTTATTCATGCTCAATTATCTACATAATAGTCTCAAGCTTTCTAATCTATTTCATCAATCTACAAACTTCAGAAGCATTGCTAACACCTGAAATTCTTGATGAGTAACAACGCTTATAGTTCCAAAGCCAGCCTTAACTGTATGATTAAAATAATGGCAAAACAAAAACCTGGTTTACGTGTGGTACACATCAACGCGCAAAGTCTAAATAACAAAATTGATGAGTTCAGATATGTTTTCTGCAACTCTGGAGTGGACATTATTTGTGTATCTGAGACTTGGTTTCAACCCACAATATGCGACAGTATCTACAATGTCAATGGATACAAACTCTTAAGAGCTGATAGACAGTCGAATGCTGGCGGAGTAGCTATATATATAAAACTTGGATTACGTTTTACCCTTAAGCTTCGGTCCAATAATGACTCTAGTATGGAGTATCTTTTTATTGAAGTTAGCATGCAAAATAAGGAAACAATTTTGCTAGGTTGTGTTTATAGGCCGAACAACCACGTCGATATCGAACCCGTTAGAAATGTTATTGAAAACTTATCACTCTGCTACAATGATATAATCATCGCAGGCGACTTTAACAGCAACTTGCTACTGGACAACAACATTTCTAACATCATGCAAACACTTGGATTATTCTCCTTTAACACAAGTGTTCCTACTCATTTTACCAACACAAATGCAAGCTTATTGGATTTAGTATTCGTTAACAACTATTCTAAAATACTTTTGTACGATCAGCTGTGTGCTCCTGGTTTTTCGAAACACGATCTTTTATTTTTTATCTATGATGTGCATGTTAATACCACGCCTACAAGTTACACCTACCGGGATTTTAAAAACATCGATCTCAATCTGGTAAACAGTTGCCTTGATAAAATCAATTGGAATTTCATTTATACACTGAGTAGTGTCGATGACCAACTAACGTTTCTGCAAAACAACCTTCTTTTTCTATATAACTACTGTGTTCCTGTTAAAACCAAGGTGGTGAATCACAATCAGCAACCCTGGTTTAATAATAATATTAAAATTTTAATCGAACAGAGAGACCTGGCTTATCAAAGATGGCAACGTTTTAAAACATCGTATCTACATGATATTTTTAAGCATGCCCGGCGTGCAGTTGTAAGAAGCATTAATGCGGCTAAATACGAGTATTACAGCAGGAAGTTTAAATGTGCTGTGGATAGCAAATCAAAATGGAAAACTATTCGCGATATCGGTATTGGCACTATGCAATGCAATACAACTAACGTTGATTTAAATCAATTAAATGAGCTATTTACAAAAGTGGGTAATTCTAGCACCTCTAACGATTTTTATTCATGTCTCCAGACGGTTCCCATTGAACATGATTTTTCATTTCAATGCGTCAATAGTACTGATGTCATGAAAAGTATCACTTCAATTAAGTCCAACGCTGTGGGTACTGATGACGTTAGCCCAATTTTTATTAAACTTTTGATGCCTCAGCTATTACCGTACATTACGTATCTAATTAACAGCATAATTACAAAATCCACGTTTCCCCAGAAGTGGAAACAAGCTAAAATAATACCAATACTGAAGGCAAACAACGAATTTAGACCAATAGCAATTTTACCTTTTCTATCAAAAGTTTTGGAAAATTTGTTAAGTTCCCAGATAACAGCGTTTCTTGAAAATGAGAAACTGTTGACTGAGTACCAGTCTGGGTTCAGGAAAAAAAGAAGCTGCACAACAACTCTTATTGGTGTCGTCGAAGACCTTCGTAAAAAACAGGATAAAAATATGATATCCATGCTCGTCCTGTTGGACCATAGTAAGGCGTTTGACACAGTAAATCATGATATCTTGTGTTCAAAACTCAATAAGCTGTTTTATTTCTCCGATACCGCCTGCAATCTTATTGCGTCTTATTTGTCAAATCGTTCCCAGTGTGTTGTCCTAAATGAACAAAAGTCGAACGTATTGGATATATCGCGAGGTGTGCCTCAGGGCTCTATTCTTGGTCCTTTATTGTTTACCCTATATATAAATGACCTTCCTGACGTCCCTGAGACATGCAGTATACAAATGTATGCGGATGACGTACAACTATATGCTAGTACAAAAGTCGAAGATATCAATAGCTGTATCTCAAAATTCAATAAAGACTTGCATGCAATCAGCGAATGGGCATGTACAAATTGTTTAAACATAAATCCATCGAAATCTAAACTAATAATTATTGGCAAGACTCCAGCCTCTCAACCCGATATTAACTTAAGAATTTCAGACTCAACTATTCAGCGAGTGGAGTCATCTAGCAATTTGGGTTTGACTTTTAACACCAAGTTGAATTGGACTAACCACATAAATCGAGCTTCCGGCAAAATTCATGGCATGTTGAGAAACCTATGGAAATTACGTACATCGACTCCTCAAGATATTCGCTTATTGCTTGCTAAAACGTATTTAATCCCAACGCTTCTCTATGGATGTGAAGTTTTTGCATGCTGCGGTTATAATGACACAAGGACACTTAATGTTGCCTATAATAATATTGCAAGATATGTCTTTAACAAAGGAAGAAGGGAAAGAATTTCGGAGTTTTCATACCAAATTTTTAATGTCCAATTTGACAACTATCTTAAAATCAAATGTCTATTACAACTGCATAAAATAATTTATACACAAGTACCTCCTTATCTGTACAATCGTTTACAGTTCGCAAGATCCAATAGAGGAAAAAAACTAATTCTACCCAGATTTAGAAAACTTTCTTCAGAACGCCAATTCTACATAGGCACACCACGTCTTTGGAACTCGCTCCCCAATAATATTCAATTGTTAAGCAATGCTTCCGCCTTTAAAACTGAACTTTTTAAATTTTATGCTTGATCTATATAATCGTTTTTCATATTCAACCTATATAATGTTAATTCTTACCATAATTACTCTATAATTATTCTTTAAGTATCGTTTGCATTTTTTGTGTGTTCACTTTTAATTCTAGTACAGTCAATTATAAGATATTTCATCTTGTTGTACTAGTAATGTCAATAAATAAATCAAATCAAAAATCAAATCAAAAAAAAATCAAAAATTTCAGCGAAATCGAACAATAAATGCGCCTTTTATGGGGCCAAGACCTCAAACTGAGAGATCGATCTATTTGTGTTCCCGCGGCGATTGGTCCTTTGGACCGGAACGAGCTTGCTCATCTTGAAAGAGCTTGACGAGGATCGCCACCCATCTCCACATGCAAATGTGGCTACTACAACAACAACATCGATCATTTGGCAGCTATATCCAAATCCAGACCGATCTATGCCAAATTGCACAATGATGTCATGATACCTAACACAACTTGTTGTTTCAAATTTCAGCGAAATCGGAATATGAATGCGCCTATTATGGGTCCAGGATCTTAAATCGAGAGATCGGTCTATAAGGCAGCTATATCCAAATCTAGACCGATCTGAGCCAAATTAAAAACAGATACTAAATGGCCTAAGACTACTCACTGTCCAGATTTTCAGTAAAATCGAACAATAAATGCGCTTTTTATGGGCCCAAGACCTTAAATCGGAAGATCGGTCTATATGGCAGCTATATCCAAATCTGGACCGATCTAAGCCAAATTAAACAAGGATATCAACTGACTTAACACAACTCACTGTTTCAAATTTCAGCGAAATCGGACAATAATTGCGCCTTTTATGGGCCCAAGACCTTAAATCAGCAGTAAATCGGGAGATCGGTCTAGATGACAGCTATACCCAAATCCTGACCGATCTGAGCCAAACTAAAACAGAATATCCAAAGGGTAAACGTTACTGTTTCAAATTTCAGTGAAATCAGACAACAAATGCGCCTGTTATGGGCTTTAGACCCAAAATCGGCAGATCGGTCTATATGGCAGCTATATGTAAATATAGACCGATATGCACCATATTCAGACCGGATGCCAAAGTTCTTAATACAACTCATTGCTTCAAATTTCAGCGAAATCGGACAAAAATTGCGGCTTTTATGGGCTGAAGACCATAAAGAAGACCCTAGGCAAATATAGGCAGAACGAGGTACTGTAACGTAGTTACAAGAAACAAGTAAAAGCGTGCTAAGTTCGGCCGGGCCGAATCTTATATACCCTCCACCATGGATCGCATTTGTCGAGTTCTTTTCCCGGTATCTCTTCTTAGGCAAAAAAGGATATAAGAAAAGAGTTGCTCTGCTATTAAAACGATATCAAGATATGGTCCGGTTCGGACCACAATTAAATTATATGTTGGAGACCTGTGTAAAATTTCAGCCAATTCGTATAAGAATTGCGCCCATTGGGGCTCACGAAGTAAAATTGAGAGAACGATTTATATGGGATCTGTATCGGGCTAAAGACCGATTCAGACCATAATAAACACGTTTGTTGATGGTCATGAGAGGATCCGTCGTACAAAATTTCAGGCATATCGGATAATAATTGCTTCCTCTAGGGGTCAAGAAGTCAAGATCCCAGATCGGTTTATATGGCAGCTATATCAGGTTATGAACCGATTTGAACCTTATTTGACACAGTTGTTGAAAGTAAAAATAAAATACGTCATGCAAAATTTCAGCCAAATCGGATAGGAATTGCGCCCTCTAGAAGCTCAAGAAGTCAAATCCCCAGATCTGTTTATATCACAGCTATATCAGGTTAAGGACCGATTTCAACCATACTTGGCACAGTTGTTGGATATCATAACGAAATACTTCGTGCAAAAATTCATTCAAATCGGATAAGAATTGTGCCCTCTAGAGGCTCAAGAAGTCAAGACCCAAGATCGGTTTATATGGCAGCTATATCAGGTTATGGACCGATTTAAACCATACTTGGCACAGTTGTTGGATATCATAACAAAAGACGTCGTGCGAAATCCCATTCCATTCGGATAAGAATTGCGCCCCCTTGAGGCTCAAGAAGTCAAGACCTAAGATCGGTTTATATGGCAGCTATATCAGGTTATGGACCGATTTGAACCATACTTAGCACAGTTGTTGGATATAATAACAAAACACGTCGTGCAAAATTTCATTCCAATCGGATAAGAATTGCGCACTCTAGAGGCTCAAGAATTCAAGACCCAAGATCGGTTTATATGGCAGCTATATCAGGTTATGGACCGATTTGAACCATACTTGGCACAGTTGTTGGATATCATAACAAAACACGTCGTGCAAAATTTCATTTTGATCGGATAAGAACTGCGCACGCTAGAGGCTCAAGAAGTCAAGACCCAAGATCGGTTTATATGGCAGCTATATCAGGTTATGAACCGATTTGAACTATACTTGGCACAGTTATTGGATATCATAGCAAAACACGTCGTGCAAAATTTCATTTCAATCGGATAAGAATTGCGCACTCTAGAGGCTCAAGAAGTCAAGACCCAAGGTCGGTTTATATGGCAGCTATATCAAAACATGGACCGATATGGCCCATTTACAATACCAACCGACCTACACTAATAAGAAGTATTTGTGCAAAATTTCAAGCGGCTAGCTTTACTCCTTCGGAAGTTAGCGTGCTTTCGACAGACAGACGGACGGACGGACGGACGGACGGACGGACGGACGGACGGACGGACAGACGGACGGACATGGCTAGGTCGACATAAAATGTCACGACGATCAAGAATATATATACTTTATGGGGTCTCAGACGAATATTTCGAGTAGTTACAAACAGAATGACGAAATTAGTATACCCCCCATCTTATGGTGGAGGGTATAAAAATATTCAAAAGTTACTAAACTTGAGAAATTACGACCATAAAGTTGCAGAATTGCATACGGTTTCGCAAATTCTTGTGGAAAATGCTGTGAAATGGATCCTCAAATTAGAAACTTGCGTCAAGAAACCGAAAATTATGAGGCGGAATGTTGAACTTTTAGAACAAAAAACTGTTTACATCGTCTAAACAAAAAAAAAAACAAGTAAAAGCGTGCTAAGTTCGGCCGGGCCGAATCTTATATACCCTCCACCATGGATCGCATTTGTCGAGTTCTCTTCCCGGCATCTCTTCTTAGGCAAAACAGAATATAAGAAAAGATTTGCTCTGCTATTAGAGCGATATCAAGATATGGTCCTGTTTGGACCACAATTAAATTATATGTTGGAGACCTGTGTAAAATGTCAGCCAATTCGAATAAGAATTGCGCTCTTTGTGAGCTCAAAAAGTAAAATAGAGAGATCGATTTATATGGGAGCTGTATCGGGCTATGGTCCGATTCAGATCATAATAAACACGTATGTTGATGGTCATGAGAGAATCCGTCGTACAAAATTTCAGGCAAATCGGATAATAATTGCGACCTCTAGAGGCTCAAGAAGTCAAGATCCCAGATCGGTTTATATGGCAGCTATATCAGGTTATGAACCGACTTGTACTTTATTTGCCATAGTTGTTGAAAGTAACAATAAAAAACGTCTTGCGAAATTTCAGCCGAATCGGATAGGAATTGCGCCCTCTAGAAGCTCAAGAAGTCAAGTCCCCAGATCTGTTTATATGACAGCTATATCAGGTTATGAACCGATTTGAACCATATTTGGCACAGTTGTTGGATATCATAACAAAATACTACGTGCCAAAATTCATTCAAATTGGATAAGAATTGCGCCCTCTAGAGGCTCAAGAAGTCAAGACCCAAGATCGGTTTATATGACAGCTATATAAGGTTATAGATCGATTTGAACCATACTTGGCACAGTTGTTGGATATCGTAACAAAACACGTCATGCAAAATTTCATTCCAATCGGATAAGAATTGCGCCTTCTAGAGGCTCAAGAAGTCAAAACCCAAAATCGGTTTATATGGCAGCTATATCAGGTTATGAACCGATTTGAACCATACTTGGCACAGTTGTTGGATATCATAACAAAACACGTCGTGCAAAATTTCATCCCAATCGGATACGAATTGCGCACTCTAGAGGCTCAAGAAGTCAAGACCCAAGATCGGTTTATATGGCAGCTATATCAGGTTATAAACCTATTTGAACCATACTTGGCACCGATGTTGGATATCATAACAAAATACGTCGTGCAAAATTTCATCCCAATCGGATAAGAATTGCGCACGCTAGAGGGCTCAAGAAGTCAAGACCCAAGATCGGTTTATATGGCAGCTATATCAGGTTATGGACCGATTTAAACTATACTCGGCACAGTTGTTTGATATCATAGCAAAACACGTCGTGCAAAATTTCATTCCAATCGGATAAGAATTGCGCACTCTAGAGGCTCAAGAAGTCAAGACCCAAGATCGGTTTATATGGCAGCTATATCAAAACATGGGCCGATATGGCCCATTTACAATACCAACCGACCTACACTAATAAGAAGTATTTGTGCAAAATTTCAAGCGGCTAGCTTTACTCCTTCGGAAGTTAGCGTGCTTTCGACAGACAGACGGACGGACGGACGGACGGACGGACGGACGGACGGACGGACGGACGGACGGACAGACGGACGGACATGGCTAGATCGACATAAAATGTCGCGACGATCAAGAATATATATACTTTATGGGGTCTCAGACGAATATTTCGAGTAGTTACAAACAGAATGACGAAATTAGTATACCCCCCATCTTATGGTGGAGGGTATAAAAACTTTGGTAAATGTAAAAGTTGTTACTGAAATTCTTCGAAAAACTCTAATTTCTTAAAAGTTTATGAATAAAAATGACGCCTATGTTGTCAAAATAGATTACTCAACAAAGGTTGATATATTGGATATATCAAATATGATATTTTCAACTCGCCACAAAAAGGATGGCGCAATATTTTTTGGTTGATAAATAAAAATTATTTTGAATAGCCTAAATAGGGGATAATATCATGTAATGAGACCGGCTCAAGCCTCTGCAAACCCAAGTACACCGTTTAAACTATCAAACATCTCGGTAGAATTATCGTGGTTAGGGGAATGTTTCTATACAATAAAGTGGACCTCTTGTATTGTATATAGGATATCGTTATATCTACAAATTATTTTGAAAATTTACAGAATTGTGTCCTTGGATTATCTGCAGACTGTAGGCAAGTCGGATAAATTTTCCAACCGGATAAGAGCCTTAAGCACACTTCTTAATATAGACAACCTAGGTATAGAAGCAATAAAATGTCTGTTCTGTGGTGGCCCCCAAAGTCTCGGAATCTAAATTCGATTGAAAATGTTTGGTATATCATTAAAACTCATATAAGGGGAATACTTCATTTCAATTCCCATGAATTTTGGTTAACCATTTTAGCTCCGTAGTTAATTATTGGAGGCCACCGTAGCGCAGAGGTAAGCATGTCCGCCTATGACGCTGAACGCCCGGGTTCGAATCCTGGCGTGACCATCATAAAATTTTCAGCGGTGGTTATCCCCTCCTAATGCTGGCGACATTTGTGAAGTACTTAGCCATGAAAAACTTCTCATCAAAAGAGGTGTCGCACTGCGGCACGCCGTTCGGACTCGGCTATAAAAAGGAGGTCCCTTATCATTGAGCTTAAACTTGAATCAGACTGCACTCATTGATATGTGAGAAGTTGGCCCCTGGGCAAAATTTGCATTTGCAGTTAATTATATCAGTTTCGGTTCGCCTGAACTGAACCGACTCTATGCCAGGATGGTCCAAGCCTTTATTAAGCACAAGAGATTGTTAAGTTACAACAACGCTGTTAGAACACAATTTGGCTGCACTAGTAACTCAAAACTTGCCTTCCTTTTTTCTAGTTTTGTGATTTTTGTTTTAAAACCCGAAGTGTTCCTATTATTTTGCACAACTAAAATTGGACTGCTTGTAGCAATAGAGCTTTCTTGTTAAATATCAGTACATGTTTGACATTTTCGTAACAAAAATCGTTTTTGCAATGGCGGTGCATTAAAAAAATTCTATAAAGAATCGATTTAGCTGTCGCTTTACTCGCTTTGGAATCCTTTATTTGTCCGTCTATCTGTTGTCCCTATTTTTTTGCACATAACTGTATATAAGGCCACTCAAAATCCTAGCCTAATTTGACCCAGATCGGTGCAGATTTCGGTATAGCCCCCTATAGACGAAAAGAAACTGATGGGATTTCGGATATTGAGAAAAGACAATGAAACTTCTTTGTCAAATTAGAAATATTTAAAAAGGGGGTTGAAATCGAGAAGTTCCCAAAAGAAACTGTGAAAATACAAGCAAAAATTGCAGTGAAAAATGAAAAGACTACTAACAAGTAAAAGCGTGCTAAGTTCGGCCGGGCCGAATCTTATATACCCTCCACCATGGATCGCATTTGTCGAGTTCTTTTCCCGTTATCTCTTCTTAGGCTAAAAAAGGATATAAGAAAAGATTTGCTCTGCTATTAGAGCGATATCAAGATATGGTCCGGTTCGGACCACAATTAAATTATATGTTGGAGACCTGTGTAAAATGTCAGCCAATTCGCATAAGAATAGCGCCCATTGGGGACTTAAGAAGTAAAATAAAGAGAACGATTTATGTGGGAGCTGTATCGGGCTATAGACAGATTCAGACCATAATAAACATGTTTGTTGATGGTCATGAGAGAATCCGTCGTACAAAATTTCAGGGATATCGGATAATAATAGCGACCTCTAGGGATCGAGAAGTCAAGATCCCAGATCGGTTTATATGGCAGCTATATCAGGCAATGGACCGATTTGAACCATACTTGGCACAGTTGATGGATGTCATATCGAAATACTTCGTGCAAAAATTCATTCAAATCGGATAAGAATTGTGCCCTCTAGAGGCTCAAGAAGTCAAGACCCAAGATCGGTTTATATGGCAGCTATATCAGGTTATGAACCGATTTGAACCATACGTGGTACAGTTGTTGGGTATCAAAACGAAACACGTCGTACAAAATTCCATTCCAATCGGATAAGAATTGCGCACTCTAGAGGCTCAAGAAGTCAAGACCCAAGATCGGTTTATATGGCAGCTATATCAGGTTATGGACCGATTTAAACCATACTCGGCACAGTTCTTGGATATCATAACAAAAACACGTCGTGCAAAAATTAATTTCAATCGGATAAGAATTGCGCACTCTAGAGGCTCAAGAAGTCAAGACCCAAGATCGGTTTATATGACAGCTATATCAGGTTATGGACCGATTTGAACCATACTTGGCACATTTGTTGGATATCATAACAAAACACGTCGTGCAAAATTTCATTCCAATCGGATAAGAATTGCGCACTCTAGAGGCTCAAGAAGTCAAAACCCAAGATCGGTTTATATGGCAGCTATATCAGGTTATGAACCGATTTGAACCATACTTTGCACAGTTGTTGGATATAGCAACGAAACACGTCGTGCAAAATTTCATTCCAATCGGATAAGAATTGCGCACTCTAGAGGCTTAAGAAGTCAAGACCCTAGATCGGTTTATATGGCAGCTATATCAAAACATGGACCGATATGGCCCATTTACAATACCAACCGACCTACACTAATTAGAAGTATTTGTGCAAAATTTCAAGCGGCTAGCTTTACTCCTTCGGAAGTTAGCGTGCTTTCGACAGACAGACGGACGGACGGACGGACGGACGGACGGACGGACGGACGGACGGACGGACGGACGGACGGACGGACAGACGGACGGACATGGCTAGATCGACATAAAATTTCACGACGATCAAGAATATATATACTTTATAGGGTCTCAGACGAATATTTCGAGTAGTTACAATCAGAATGACGAAATTAGTATACCCCCCATCTTATGGTGGAGGGTATAAAAAGTGATTTGGAATTAAAAAAATTGAAATCGCTTCGACATTTGGGTATGTTTTAGTCGGAATTTGTTTCTAAAGGTGCGTATTAACTTCAGTTTTCACAGTGAAACTCCATATAAAAAAAATAGTGAAAAAAATCTGTGAAAACATTTTCATTTGTGGTACTAAGTTCTTTATTGAGTGAAAAACTAGCTTTCTCTAAAGCGTGGACGAAGCGTTTTTCAACTTGGGCCAACATGATAACAAAGAGTTTTAGTCGCTTTTTCGATCATTGTCGTTTCAATAAACAGTTGTTGTTGGCAAATATAGCTCTTACATTTTTATTATACCCTCCACCATAAGATGGGGGGTATACTAATTTCGTCATTCTGTTTGTAACTACTCGAAATATTCGTCTGAGACCCCATAAAGTATATATATTCTTGATCGTCGCGACATTTTATGTCGATCTAGCCATGTCCGTCCGTCTGTCCGTCCGTCCGTCCGTCCGTCTGTCTGTCGAAAGCACGCTAACTTCCGAAGGAGTAAAGCTAGCCGCTTGAAATTTTGCACAAATACTTCTTATTAGTGTAGGTCGGTTGGTATTGTAAATGGGCCATATCGGTCCATGTTTTGATATAGCTGCCATATAAACCGATCTAGGGTCTTGACTTCTTGAGCCTCTAGAGTGCGCAATTCTTATCCGATTGGAATGAAATTTTGAACGACGTGTTTTCTTATGATATCCAACAACTGTGCCAAGTATGGTTGAAATCGGTTCATAACCTGATATAGGCTGCCATATAAACCGATCTTGGGTCTTGACTTCTTGAGCCTCTAGAGTGCGCAATTCTTATCCGATCAGAAAGAAATTTTGCACGACGTGTTTTGTTATGATATCCAACAACTGTGCCAAGTATGGTTCAAATCGGTCCATAACCTGATATAGCTGCCATATAAACCGATCTTGGGTCTTGACTTCTTGAGCCTCTAGAGTGCGCAATTCTTATCCGATTGAAATGAAATTTTGCACGACGTGTTTTGTTATTATATCCAATAACTGTGCCAAGCATGGTTCAAATCGGTCCATAACCTGATATAGCTGCCATATAAACCTATCTTGGGTCTTGACTTCTTGAGCCTCTAGCGGGCGCAATTCTTATCCGATTGGAATGAAATTTCGCACAACGTGTTTAATTATGATACCCAACAACTGTGCCAAGTATGGTTTAAATCGGTCCATAACCTGATATAGCTGCCATATAAACCGATCTTGGGTCTTGACTTCTTGAGACTCTAGAGGGCACAATCCTTATCCGATTTGAATGAGTTTTTGCACAAAGTATTTCGTCATGATATCCAACAACTGTGCCAAGTATGGTTGAAATCGGTCTATAACCTGATATAGCTGTCATATAAACAGGTCTGGGATTTGACTTCTTGAGCTTCTAGAGGCCGCAATTCCTATCCGATTTGGCTGAAATTTTGCATGACGTATTTTATTTTTATTTTCAACAACTGTACCAAATATGGTTCAAATCGGTTCATAACCTGATATAGCTGCCATATAAACCGATCTGGGATTTTGACTTCTTGACCCCTAGAGGTCGCAATTATTAATCCGATATGCCTGAAATTTTGTACGACGGATCCTCTCATGACCATCAACAAACGTGTTTATTATGTTCTGAATCGGTCTATAGCCCGATACAGATCCCATATAAATCGTTCTCTCTATTTTACTTCGTGAGCCCCAATGGGCGCAATTCTTATACGAATTGGCTGAAATTTTACACAGGTCTCCAACATATAATTTAATTGTGGTCCGAACCGGACCATATCTTGATATCGTTTTTATAGCAGAGCAACTCTTATCTTATATCCTTTTTAGCCTAAGAAGAGATGCCGGGAAAGAACTCGACAAATGCGATCCATGGTGGAGGGTATATAAGATTCGGCCCGGCCGAACTTAGCACGCTTTTACTTGTTTTTTATAATATAACTACACAAACAATACAGTTTAGCAAAGTAAATTTTGGTGGTGGATCATATGTTTGACGGTGTTTTCATATGAGATCAAAAATGAGAGTAGACTTCATTGAGGTTCAACAAATAGTGAAACAACGTTTTGTGAAAAATTTCCCTGGTGAACGAAGTTAATACCCAACTTAAAACCAAAATTTTTTCCACAACACAATTTAGTTAAGTAAGGGATTCTTAAATAATATCCATGACAAAGCAATTTTAAGTATACATATTAAAATATTTAAGCCCCACACCACAACCGTGGAACAGAGTATTATAACTTAGTGCTTTTATTTGCAAAGCTAAAAAATACCATTAAGCATACCGATTGGCTTGAACTACTTCCTGATTCGATTTAACTATGTGCGTTTGTCTGTTTATCCATGTTTTCTTGTAATCAAGGTACAGGTCGCATTCATTCTTCTGCAAATATTACTGAAACAATACGCGAACTGACCTATAGTGACCTACCAATATTGAAAAGTACGCGAACACACTTATAGTGTTCTATTTGTCTATCCTTTCAAGAATGTATTTTTTGACATTTTAAACACAAATAGAAATGTTAATATGTTT